>NC_068362.1:38168506-38388506 GCF_020536995.1 Dreissena polymorpha | reverse complement strand
AATTTGGTCAGAAGCTGTATCTAACTGATCTCTAGGACAAGTTTGAACATGGGCCATTCCGGGCCTAAAACTAGGTCACGGGGTTACTCTGTGCGTTTTTTAACATTCAGCATGGTTTCCGCTCTCTTATTCAAGTAGTTTACATCCGATCTTTACCAAACTTGTTCAGAAGTTTTATGGAGATGATCTTTAGGCCTAGTTAGAACATGGACCTTTCTGTGTCAAAAGCTAGGTCAAGGGGTCACTAAGTGCGTTTTAAAAATTGAGCATGGTGTCCGCTGTTTTTTGTGAAGACGACATGCAAAATATTATGTGTCAATGCGGCATGTGGGGGTATATGTCACGTCTGTGACAAAGCTCTATTTTTGTTTGTACTTTATTTGCACATCATAGTGTATTTGTGTTTACAAGTCGAAATTCTTTACAAAAGTGTATTATTGCTAATAAAGCTTGTGTTCAATTGTTGTTTAAATACATGTCACATGATTTTCAAGCAAAGAATGTATAAAACATGAGAATCTATATATTTGTAATTAAGAATACTTTACGTATACGAACTAGTTTTGCAAATATGTTTTTAGTGATTTTGAGTATTTGAAAACAATCTTTAAATTACGTTTTTCACAACACATTTTCTTACAAAATAATCATTGACCACAGGTTATAAAAAATGTATTTTACATAGACATGTTGTGCAATTTAAGAAATTTAATTATCATAATGATCTTTTTAGTATCAGATAGCTGACAAAACATGTTTACTATACTATCAAAGCGGAAGGATAGTCATGTCAATATAATGGGACAGCTCTGGTAGAAATTTAAGAAAATGGTCATAACACTGATGAAAAAAATTGTTTAAATATTGTTTTGTAGAAAGAGGCTTGGGAACAAGGTCAGCTGGCAAAAACCATTGAATGGGAAGGTTGTCAGATAGACCCAGCCCCCTTCCAGTTGGTAGAGAGGACATCATTACACAAGGTGTGTACCTACACATGTAACTCTTGGATTGATTTGTTGAGCTTTGACACAGACACCTTATCTGAATTCCGTGTAATCAAAAACTATGTCAAATCTAAGAAAAGCTTCATTTTCACCGTAGGAGCCACAGTTTTTGTGAATATAGATGAAATACTAAACATGTTATTCTTGATATTAGGAATACTTCTAATGCGATACATAGGTATATTTTATTGACTTTGAATGACATTTGCTTGGTTTGCTATCAAATGGGGTTTTTAATTTTTATTGTAAGTTCATTCCTTATTCTCCTTACGTTGAATTAGTACTATTTATTCCTTTTTTATAGGTTCATTCCTTATTCTCCCTCCTCGGCCTGAACCACGCCTATGTCACCAACACGGGTCGTCTCATCGGAGTTGTGGCGCTGAAAGACGTAAATACACTCTTTCTCATACTACATCTAAACATGTTGTTATTGTTTCATGTTTCGCATTGAAAATTCAAAGGTGTTGTCTAAAAATGTCGTGTATTAATGTTGTGCCAATCAGGACTGTGGTTAAAACTGACGACGCCCCAATAATCACATCATTTTGATATATGGTAAATAATTTCATACATTCTGTTCCCTGAAATCACATGACCCAGTGCTTTGGTTATTGGTATTTTACACATTAAGCCAGCCTTAAAAAATATTTGTTTGGGATAATACGATTGAATCGTCCAAAGTGCACCGACCCAATAATGTTTTGAGGTTCTATTTTTTGGGGCAACTTCCAAAACGACAAACTCAAGATACGACATCACAGCAACACTTTTAAAATATGTTTCTCTCTTTACAAGCTGTAAACTGAATGATAAATCTATAATTGGGAGGGGTCAGATTGTGTATACTACCGGAAAGACTTCATCTTCATTGACACTTATTTTTTTAATTGCGACGCACTAAAATTTCGGGTAAAGCCTATCTTCTGTTAGAAAAGCCCGCGAACGGTTTTGCTGAATTTACAACGTAACGTGATCCTTGTAAAAAACATTAGAAAACAAAATTGAAATTGACTCTGTTTTAAAAAGATTTTTTTAAACAGAATAAATATTGGTATGTGGTATCAGATAGTAGTCCTCTACAAATATTCTCAAATTGGAGTTATAGTTGGCGTAAAACATCATATAGTATCACGTACTAGGTGTGTTCAAATTATGAACATGTGGTCAAAATTAACCCTTCCTCTGAGTTTAGGTAAACTGTTTATTATGAAATACTAAGCATTATAACTTTTAAGAGACCGTCAACCGCGATTGACGAGAAAAGAAAAGTTCAAAAATACCGTATTTCAGTATATTCGGTAATACAATTTCGCGATGATAAATCGAAAGTACATCGCGAAAATAGGTGACATAACGATATACACGCTATAAATAACGCAAGTAGATTGATCATTACATACATAAATTATATACAATACACTACGCATGCACAATTTGCATTCCTGGATTTACCACGTGACGACGATGATCAATCATCTTGCGTTATTTATAGTTAACTGGTAGTAGTTACCTGGTACCTGTACCCAGTAAAATTTATTACCAAATATACTGAAAATATGAAAACTTTACAACTTTTTTCGAGTAATGTTATATACCAGTCGTGATATTTTAATCAATCTAAACTAATAATTGTTAAAAATACGGTATTTTAGAAATTTTCTTTATTCGTCATTCGCGGTTGACGGTCCCTTTAAAACGTCTGTGAAATCACAAATGACAAAGTTTTAATTTGGGACATTAGATTGTGTTCCTTTGTTCAAATAATATCCCTGACTTCGACTTTGACCAATGATATCCCTGGGTTTGACTTTGACCAATCATAGCACACGGTTTGACTTTGGCCAATGATATACATGGGTTTGCCTTTGACCAATATTATCCTTGGGTTTGACTTTGACCAGTCATATCCCTGGGTTTGACTTTACCAATCATATCCCTGGGTTTGACTTTACCAATCATATCCCTGGGTTTGACTTTGACCAATCATATCCTTGGGTTTGACTTTGACCAATCATGTCCCTGAGTCAGACTTTGACCAATCATATCCCTGGGTTTGATTTTACCAATCATATCCCTGGGTTTGATTTTACCAATCATCTACCTGGGTTTGGCATTGACAAATCATATCCCTGAGTTTGATTTTGACAAAGATCCATTACACAGGTAAGTGATCTGGTGTCATATTGGTCTTTTTGTTGACTTTCCAAAGCATCTTTGAATGGGTTACTACTTTAAAAATTCATATTATTCTAATGCGTTAGAACATTCAATCGTTCGCATTATACGATAATATGACCTCTGATACATTAGAAGAAGACACAAATCCTAAACCATTACTAAGGTTTTGATATAACTTTCCCACAAATGATCCCTGTTGGACATTCATCGAAATACTTCGTGGAAAACACGACCACAAGGGAAATATACCGTATTTTAAACCACATGAATGGATTTAAAGATAACTTAAAAACCTTGTCATTATCGCCTTTTAAATAATCCTTCAATGAATATTTTAAGAACATTTAAAAATACTTATATTTTACAACAAAATTTAAGATAATTCAATATCAAACAAATGTTGGCATCAAATGAATGTGAACTGTATATATAATTTATTAGGTCGCCCTTAAATGAAGAAAGTGACCCGAAGCTATCTTGATTCTCTTGCTGTTATTTTGCGTTTTGAATCATGTTTTCATTTGACATTGTTCAATCACCTTAAATGAGTCTAACCTGTAGTTTGTTATATATTTTTGTTTATTTCAAGAATATTCAATTGTCAATTAACCCATTCATGCCTAGCGTCCTGAAAAAAGGACATTGCAAACAGCGAAAACCCAGATGAGACGCCGCATGATGCGGCGTCTCATCTGGGTCTACGCTGTTTTCTTAAAGGAATTTATGTAAGAATTGTTCTAAATATAGAAAAAAATATACTAGACATCCCTAATTTTGGAAATAAATTGATCCAACTTAGAAAAGTCCACTGGGCATAAATGGGTTAATAACGTTGTTGGTGTTATTTGGGAAGGTAGCACTCTTACGGTTGAATTAATTTTTTAACTCTTGGGTATGTGTTTTCCCTTTAATAGGTATGCCTATATAATTCAATGTTCTTCAACCCTGTGTGACTAGTTTTATTATGTCTTTACATTTCAGTTAAGAAAAGCGATACAAGGCCACATTGACGCAGAACACGAAAAGAAGAAACCATCAAAGAAAAATAATGACAACACACAGTCGGTCAATAACACTGAAACGGACACAGAAGATTACATATTGAACGATCCCCAGCAGTTGGAAGTAGAACACTCCCAGGAACCAGATCACTATAGACTTGTTAACCGATTTAACGGAAAGTTCAAATATATACCGGAAAGTGACACAGACACTGAGGCCAAC
This sequence comes from Dreissena polymorpha, assembly GCF_020536995.1. NCBI lineage: Eukaryota > Metazoa > Mollusca > Bivalvia > Myida > Dreissenidae > Dreissena > Dreissena polymorpha. The sequence goes on along the minus strand of NC_068362.1, from coordinate 38,384,097 downwards.
TCATAAGTTTGAGCCGATCCTCAGCAGTTGGAAGTAGAACACCCACAGGAACCAGATCACTATAGACTGGTTAACCGATTTAACGGAAAGTTCAAATATATAACGGAAAGTGACACAAACACTGAGGCCAACTCACAAGTATTGAGTACTCAGGAAATAAATGTTTCATTATTTATTTTATGCTTAACGATGGTTTATAGAGAAATATCAGTGAATTAAAACTGATATCTGACTGTGTCATACAATGAAAAATATCCGTGAAAGTTATCGATAATTGTCATTGTTTTACCGGTACTATTTTATATATATATATATATATTTGGTTTCCACATTTTGACCCCTCTTATTTTACCAAGTGTGACTACCCAGCATTGAATGTTTATAAAAACATATGGATTATATACCTATAATTACAACTTTAGGCGCCCAACGGAGAATTATATTGTCCGCAACGGAAAAAATGCAAAAATTTGTAAGCATAAAATAAAGACATGTTGAATTCGATGGAATATCGATTTCAAATCACTCGTGTCTGCGCCACTCGTGAAAATATCATTTTCTATGATCACTCGTAAATTAAAATTGATATTCCACCAAACCAAGCTCATATCTCTATTTACTTACTGAATATTTCATCTTTTGATTAGAGCTACTGGTTATGGACCGAAAGCAATAACACGTTAATCTATCAAATAATGTTCATATGCAATTTCATTAAATAAAATTGCATCTGAGTCGTGCTAAGTTTGTTCTTCTTTCGATTTAATTTATTTTTTTAAATATAATTAAGTGAGGCAGCATTAAATTACGCAAAAATGTCCGCATGTAGGAAAGCATAAAAATAATATTATATTTTCTTTTGACATTTCCGAGATTATATATGCATTAACTTTTGTTAACCTTTCAGATGGTTGAAATTCCATTTTGTACTTGACTGGATTAAAGCCCAATCATTCTGTAAAATTAACACGTAATTGTCAGCAATATGCGACAATGGATGGAGCAACAATCTTGTAAACGAAAGTATATACATTATAAATATAAATATACAATACCCATTAAAACACTTGAACATTTACATACTTAACGGAATTGCTTTTTATCAAAGAATTTGACAAATTCAAGAACATTATAATCAATTATATGGCGTTTTTGTCATAAGTTGTCATATGTTACTGTTCATTGACCAGCACACAGAACATTAATTAGATTCATGTCTGGAAAAGATTTTTACTAGAGAACAAAACATAACATTTACGCTAATTAACATTCTACAGGATCTATGACATTTGTATAGAATTTTTGGGTGACCCGTAACACTTATTTGTCCCGTGTGTAATTGGCTGTTACTTTCTTCTCCTCAGATATGATTTTATATAGTTTATATTTGATACTTTTTAAGTTTAAACCCATTTATTTTAGTTCGAAAGCCTAAGTCTAATTAAAACGCTCGCGAATCCGTTTCCTGGGACTAAGAACCAGTACTGAGTATCTTTGGGGGAGATCAAAAGAACGCTCTCAAAGTGAGGCTCGAACATGTGGCATGCGGGTCGCTAGGCGGACACCATATCCACTACGCCACTGCGACCTTGATATATTTGATACTCTTTACTCTTAGCCGAATTTAAGAGGTTACCTCTATACATTCCACATATTGTATGATTTGCAAACAGCTTTATTTAAACATGATAGTATATTGTATTTAAATAGAATATATAGGTACATGTTTGATTCAAAGCGTTAATCTATTACATGCGGTATGTGATTCAAGACATTAAGCTATTATATAAGGTATGTGATTCAACGCCTTATACTTTTATATAAGCTATGCGAATCAAAATAATACAAGGTAAGCTGCAATTGGTCCCTCTTAATTTTTTTATAGCTAGGTTACCCTTATACTCTACAACTTAAAGTATCACATTTTTATATTTGACAATTTCTAGTGTTTAAACTATGCTCCTTGTGTAAAAATAACTATCGCATCTGGAATACAAATTTTAATTTGGTTAAAAGGTCTTTATTGAGTGCCATTGAGTCCTCTTTTTGTGTGAATCATATTTTACCTTTTTATTCTTCAGATACATGTTTTAATTTTAAATGTTTCTATGACATTATGTGAGTCTGTCATGCTTTTTGGTTTTAGAACAGCATACATATGTTGTATATCTTTGGATGACAAGGCAATTTTTTATCATGAAAACACAATACTTTAACAAGTTTGGTTTATATACAAACGTCTATCAGACTTTCCTTCTTACCTCGTTTACATTTTAGTGGCGGTCTTCAGTGACTTTAGCATTGATGTGTCGTCTTTCACTGAAACGGAAATCACGTTCTAAGGGAGAAAGACAACTCGCAATAATCGTCGTTGCGTTGATCGAACAAGGAATCTCACAACGATATCTTACATAATTTAAATTCTTTAAATGATCGAATTGGGAGGGGACACCCATAGTGATCACATGCGTTTATAGAACTGTTGTAAATCTCACAGTGTTTTCATTCGCATTTCTTGAGCAGATGAAAGCAAAAGTTATCAAAATACATGTATATACTCAATACGTTAATATCGTACAGTTATGGTAGGAGAGATATGCTAGACCTGATTTATAATAGACGGGCCTTTATCAGAAGCATCATTGATTCGAATCAAGTTACATACATGCACACAAATCGTGAACAGAAAATAAGTCAATGTATTTAATACCTTTCAGAGGCTGATAATTTGGCTTACTTGAAGATTGTGATTAAAGCCGCTCTGGGTTGTAAATAAAACGTGTTTATTTTATGCTTTCCGGTGGTTTATAGAGAAATATCAGTAAAATAAAACTGACATTTCACTGTTTTAAACAGTGAAAAATAACAGTGAAAAATAACGATATTTTTCATTGTTTTACTGTGAAATGACGTCATTTTTTCGACGATATGACGTCATAAATCCAGCGCAATTATCCAGTTAAACTCTTTTACAATGTAAATAAACGGCGAAAAAAGCATAAAATAAAAAGAAAATTTGTTGGTTTCGATGGAATATCGTTTCTAATGCACTCGTGATCATAAAAAATACATTTTTTCACTCGTGGCTGCGCCACTCTTGAAAATATTATTCTATATGATCACTCGTGAAATAAAATCGATATTCCATCGAATCCAACAAATATCCTTTTATGTATCTCTATTCCGCGATGCACACTTATACTACTACCGCGCAGAGATTTGAGTGTTATCAGCATACTTTGATCAAAACCCTGCTTTCATAACCAATCACGTGAGGACAACCTAGCTACGTGGTAAAATAATTTTACCGGTGTAATTTTTACTTTTTTGCATTGAGGTAATTTATTTTTAAGCATGAACCTACATTATGCACTATTTTTAAAATATATCAAATGATACCACATTTCAAAATATAATACGTTATAACTTAAGTAAAAACCTACCGAATCAGGTAGGATTTTCTTATGATGGATGGAAAGTGCAAGAAACGACAAATCTGCGTTGAGATTGCCATCTCAATGCTGAGTTGTCGTTCCATGCTCTCACATACACCTCTGCAATGGGCTCAGCAGCCATTAGAACAATAATCTTGTTCAAACCGAACGAACTCATTCAAAGTATATTCAATTTAAATATAGGATCGAAAGCATTAAATAATGAAATATGCATTTTAAATTAACAATGCATCGGGCTAAAACCTGTCGATGTGTATGCATCTTTTTGGAACTATTATATTGCCAATTTACCCAAATGACATCTTTACGCTCAATTTGCTTATGTTAGCACATGTACAAATTGACTGACTTAAGGTATTGCTTCGACAGCAAACTGAAAGAAAACGGTCGGTTCTGTTGTATTTATCAAACAAATAAGGGGCCCTTTTTGTAATTTTTCTAGTTGTATACGAGAAAAGTTAACTATTTAACCCTTAAAGCGCTGGAGCCGAATTTTAAAGGCCTTTGCAAACAGTTTGGATCCAGATGAGACGCCACAGAACGTGGCGTCTCATCAGGATCCAAACTGTTTGCTATTCTGATAGTATTCTTTGAAAAAAATCGAAGAAAATGCTAATTTTAGAAATTCAGCAGACGACATTTTAGCAGAAGACAAATTACCCTGCATGCAAAGGGTTAACTGTAAATGCATGATTACAATGTGATCAAATAAGAAATGTGATCAGAAATTGTGTATGGTCTAAATATTACGATAGTACTTAGCAGATGAAGGCTCTTGAACATTATTCATACGGACCAGTTGGTTTGTGTTAAAAATCAAAGTAGTCCAGCATGTACAATTGATAATTATTTTCTAGATGGTGACTGAAAATGGTTCAGATAAGTACAGGGATACATACCGTGGAGGAAAAGTTCAATAGTATAGGGCCAGAAATCATGACAGTTGGAACACTAGAACGGTGATCTACAAACTGAGCTGTTTTACCCATGCATACTGTTTCCTTCCTTTAAAATACAGGCCGACATCTATACACACCTGCTGTTTACCTCTGAGAAAATGTATGTAAACCCAGGACAAAAAGTGTTCCCAGACTAGTGATTTAAATATATGACAGTGAAGACTGCATGTGAAGATTGCCATATTTTAGATGATCAAACATCCTCCTTTTCACAAGATGATAGAAGCTCCCATTGATGCTGTAAGTGGAGCTCAATTGGTTAATGTGTCGGTTCAGGTACTACTTGAAAATACCTCGGGTACTCTTAAGTATATTACAATGTACCCGGGTAAGGACATATGCTTAAGGCCTCTAGCCGGGGTACTTTTAAGTATATTTTCCAGTCGACAATTACCAATTTTGGTTGTCATAATTGGTCGCTGTCGTCGCAGGTACTACTCAAAAGTACCCAGAGTACTCCTAAGTATACGCGCTTTAAGGCAAACCGGCACTTTTAAGCATGTTTTCCCTAACGCGGGATCATGGTACTTTGTAGTATATTTAGGAGTACCCGGGGGTCTAAAGTGAAGTACCTGAGCCGATAATGACCAAATAAGCGTAAATGGTTACAGTCATTTTTCAACACTTTAGCTTCAGATTAGCATTACCAAAATTTCACAGATGAGTAAAAACATTTCCGGAAAATGTGAATATTGCGAATCTTTGACTCCTTTCTTGATAGTCTATTTCCTCTACAAAAACATGAAATTCCTCTCTTCAACTAGTTTACTTGTACTAAAAGATTTGATATTAGCCGATGGATATTTTTAACCCATTCATGCCTAGCGTCCTGAAAAAAGGACATTGCAAACAGCGTAAACCCAGATGAGACGCCGCATGATGCGGCGTCTAATCTGGGTCTACGCTGTTTGCTTAAAGGAATTTCTGTAAGAATTGTTCTAAATATAGAAAAAAATTTACTTGACATCCCTTATTTTGGAAATAAATTGATCCAACTTAGAAGGATGGGAGAGTCCACTGGGCATAAATGGGTTATTCAGAACTGTTCACAGGCTGAGTTTCGAAAATTATTTCTTTTTTTTTAATTCTTAAAAGATTTCTGTAATTATATTACTGTTTCAGTATTTTGAAATTTCGATTTGTGTATTCCACCAAAATTGACATTATTCCAAAAACAAAAACATAAGAACAAGTCACTCAAAATGGTTGCATATTTCTGAGGATATTAACAGAGGAAAACAAATCCGTCCTATCTTGTTAGATTTTAATACCAGTATTTAACACAGGTGTTTTTGAGGTACCATTTAAATAGGATACAATTGCAAAATAATAAAACACTGAACTTTAACTGTAATGTATTGCAGATTTACTGATGTATGTTATGTTAGAAAGATCCTGTAAAAATGATCTTCTAACTTTGCACACAGTTCCAGCTATTTAAAAACATGTATACGTGTTCATCATAAACTGATGCAGTATACATTTTATGTTACGTTAAAACTTATTTTATTTTTCGTTTGAACCTACTTTATTTACAGCATAGAAGCACATCCAGTTACTCCGAAATTAACACCGTTTTCGAACTGTCGTTATAATTACAAAACTTTATTTAAGTAATATCTTTTAAGTAGAATGCTGAACGCATTAACTCTGCTGTACTTAACCCTTTGCATGCTGGGAAATTTGGCGTCTGCTAAAATGTCGTCTGCTGGATTTCTTAAATTAGCATTTTCTTCGATTTGTTTCAAAGAATATTATCAGAATAGCAAACAGTTTGGATCCTGATGAGACGCCACGTTCTGTGGCGTCTCATCTGGATCCAAACTGTTTGCAAAGGCCTTCAAAATTCGGTTCCAGCACTGAAAGGGTTACAGAAGTTCATACCTAAAATTGATGATACACACCATAGAAGCATATCAAGCCACTTTAATTTTTTAAACTGTTTAAATACAAAATTAGAACTATATGGGCTTTCAGTTTGCAATATGTTCTGAGCAAAATAGTGTGAACGTTTTGCTGTAAGAAAAGGAGGTATATACTTATAATGAGCATTATAACGACATGTATCATGATTACACTTGACCATGTTCTGATATGGTTTTAATCCGATTAGAATTTAAGAATGCTATCTATTTTTTCTATTCAGAATAGGTAGCCAAGACAAGGCGCTAGCAAATGTATAGTTTCAGGTATGTCAATATTAAAGTATTTTCTTATATTCATTATTGTTTAGGTTTCAAAATTACTTATTGCTTCTTTTTTCGAATAAGTAGTATTTAATAGTAACTTTTTATACAGTCTTTAATAGAGAGTTTGTAACAATAGATATGCATAATACATACAACAATGATATATCATGCTTTTAATTCGTTAATGTGTAATTATAAAGAACCATTGTTATTCATATTATTTTATATAATCTGATTACACAAATTGTTAATCACTAATAACGAGGTGGTTAGTATTTACTTTACACGCGCATATAATTTTGCAAGCCCGCTTTTGCATGTTTATATGTTATCCAACCAATAATTTTGTGATGCATGTATAATTATCATTATTATAACTATCACAATTATTATAGGTTTGCTTTAGCGGCTATATTTGTCATTACATCAATATCTTTGCAATGCATCGTATGCCAATGTACATTTTATACATTGCATTATTATCATTATTATAATCATTACAAGTTTGCTTTATCGGTTTAGATGTGATTTAATCAACATTTTTGAGTTGCATGTTATGCAAATTTACATGATATACCTTGCATCATTATAGTAGAAAATATTTATTATTATTATTATTATTCTTTTTCGTATAAGTAGTAGTAGTAGTAGTAGAAGTATTAGTTGTATTAGTATTATTAGTATTATCATAACTAGTAGTAGTATTTATGTTTTAAATGTCATACATTGATATCCTTATATATTGCAAATTTGTAAACACTGTATGCATAATCATTGTCCACTTGGGATGATATTGGCCTTCTGGGTCCGATATGAAATAAACAACTTATTTTCTATTTTTGTTTTCTATGTTGCTTTTTTATTTTTAGATATCTTTCCACTAGTATCACTGTACAACATTTTGGTACACTTTAACGGCTTGGGCTATGGACTTTGGCAGCTTCATTTAAATACATACCTAGCAATCGTCTAATTGTTTCCTTTAACTTTAAATGGAGACTTAAAGAGGACCTTTTCTGATTATTTAAAGAGATAAATGCTGAAATAAATTGTCTTTATGACACACATTTCACCATTTATTCGAAATGGTGATATGTTTGCATTTAAAACTAATGTTTAGTTAATTCTAGGGGAACATGCATGTTCATATCCAAAAGCATATATTATAAAATACAAATAAAAATTTAATAAGTTATACCAATAAAATAAAAAATGATTAAATTTTTTTTAATCCCTTTAAAAGAGTTTAATGCATATATATATATATATATATATATACATATTGTCTGCAGGACTTAAATTTTCCCCGATATGTATATTACCATGTATTTTGAATGGGGATCTAAATGCTTTTAAACTTACGGTTCAGATAATTCGAGGGGAACATTATTTTCATATCGTACAGCAAATATTATAAGATACATAAATATTTGTTGATTTGCACTGTAATTATTGTTTGCACTTGACGTTTCTGTTACAATTATTACAATTACAAGTATCAAAATATAAATGAAAATCTTAACAGTGGATTAAGGTTTACCATAAGTGATCTATTTTTTAGTAACTGCTTAAAGGGCTAGGTTCACGAAGGGTTGAAATATGCCCTGTTTCAGAATTAAATGAATTTACTTTTATCTTATAGGGCAAACTATTGTATATAGGAAAACAACATATTTATAATTAGTATCGCTTTATTATGGTTGCTATGGCAACATGATAAATACGTGAGAATATTTGTTATGGTATATAAAAATCAATTGCAAACGTATATATATACATTATACGTCATCATGAAAATTATAAAATTGTACATGAGTATTGAATACACACAGCATGTTGTAAAAAAGCAACAAATAGTTGTTGGTTGTCATGGTAACGAGTAAGACATTGACATTTTTCTACATTTTTTGTCAAAGACATCAAAGAATATAAAGAATAATTTAACATGCACAGCATACTTTGCCTGATGCATACCCAATTGATCGGAATATATGCAGGTAAGTTTTAATTAATAATTTCTGAAACTACAATTGCCGTTTCCATGGAAACAATTTAAATGTATATGATATATGCCACTTTTTAAAGTAAATATCGATCGGCAAACAACATAAACCGAACAACTTAAAAATATATATTAATTATTGTATTATTCAATTGTTTAATTACTGCAATAAAAAATGAATCTTTGATGATTAAGATGTTACTATGGTAACGGATTTTTAATTAGAATGCAAACAAATAATGTACATACTAAATACAAGCTTAACATAAAGCATCCGGTTGGCAATTTAAAATAATAAACCAGTTACCCAGTATTACATTATGATAACAATTTGTTATAATTCACAATACTTCATGGTATTACATATCATAAACAACAGTATTTTATACAAGATTTGACGTCTTCAGCGTTACAAACGCATCAACGTATCAAAATGTTACTGACATAAGCAGACTTGCATATGATAATGTATTATAATGCACAATACCTCATGGTATTACATATCATAAACAACAGTATTTTATACAAGATTTGACGTCTTCAGCGTTACAAACGCATCAACGTATCAAAATGTTACTGACATAAGCAGTCCTGCATATGATAACAATTTGTTATAATGCACAACACTTCATGGTATTACATATCATAAACTACAGTATTTTACACAAGATTTGACGTCTTCAGCGTTACAAACGCATCAACGTATAAAAATGTTACTGACATAAGCAGTCCTACATATGATAACAATGTGTTATAATGCACAATACCTCATGGTATTACATATCATAAACAACAGTATTTTATACAAGATTTGACGTCTTCAGCGTTACAAACGCATCAACGTATCAAAATGTTACTGACATAAGCAGTCCTGCATATGAAAACAATTTGTTATAATGCACAACACTTCATGGTATTAAATATCATAAACAACAGTATTTTATACAAGAATTGACGTCTTCAGCGTTACAAACGCATCAACGTATCAAAATGTTACTGACACAAGCAGTCCTGCATATACCTTAATTACGTCAAATAACGTACAAATGTCTCATCTATGAGTGTATACTTTTCACTTCACAGACAACGGATTTTAGTTATGTAACAAAATGATACAATATTACATTTAAATATTCCTATCATCCCAAAAAGATTAACGTGTTTTATCAGCCGAAAGCTTTTAACAACAGCTGGCAAGGGACTATAAAAGCGAATGTACCGGGTGTTTCACATAAATCTTATAAGTGACACGCACATATGTATCTATTAAGTACGGAATCCGGATAGTTCCATCTATAATCTCGCCCTTCTTTCATCAAGGGCGACAAACGAAGCGACGCACGAATTTTTGCGCGACAATCGCGGCGACGCACCATATTATGCGCGACAGTCGCGGTGACGCACGATATATTTAACACAATACATCGCCCTTGTGTAGGTAGCCCATAAGGCTATATGTCGCTTTGAATATCTCGTGCGACGCCGCGACTGTCGCGCATAATATGATTAGCGTATAATCTGACGGTGTATTGTGCAAATAAAGCAAACATACCTTTGTAACTAGCCGTGAAGAGTTTGCCAAATCAGTTGGTAGTTGTTGCTTCCTCGCGGCAAAAATGACGGCATCTGCGCGTGGATCCCGAGCTCTTCAAGCAGAGAGGTGGCATCACGGAAGCCTCTGTCGACAACAAATATGTCGTTTTCCTTGACCCAGTTTTTAATTTCTTCGATGTTGATTTTAATTATATGATGCAGAATTGATGCGTCGTTATTTTTGCTGTTGGCCAAATATGGACCGATTACGGAAATAAAATATCCTGATGTTGTTACAATAACCATGGGTTTAACTAATGGTCTTCCCTTGTGCATACTATATGTTTGCCGTTGAAATTGAAAGTTTCCACTTTTTTGAATGTAGATGTATGTTCCGTCGAGAACGAGGATGACTTGTTCCTTATTTTCCGTGAAAAGAAGTTGTGCCAAATTACGCGTATGTTTATTTATTACATCTTCGCGTGAAATGTGTGAAAAGCCAAGATTAAAAGGCACAAAGTCGGTCATAAGTACTTTTCTGGATGTTTGTATGGCTCTTCTGACGCTTGATTTTGAAACGTCAAACAAAGTTGACAGGACCTTATTTGATAGACCTGACTTTAACTTAAACAAGAAAATTCCAATAGTAGTTGCTACAGTTCTAGCAGTTCTAGCAGGCGTGTTTCTTATTGATAATTCGACGGCTTTCAAGAGTGCTAAAAAGTTCGACACCGAAATGCCGGTAAGATTTAACAAGTCTTCTTCACTGAAAGTTGTTAAGTCATCAAACGACAGCCTCTTACTTTTTGAACATACGCAGTACTCTCGAACTGCAGTAAGAAGATTAAGAAGAGATGATCTGTTTAAAAAAAACATTGTCTATTGTAGACAATTTTGAAATTACATTTTATTCAAAGGATGTACCATTTTGCTTGAAATGACCGGGACAATACCTACTTTCCGCTGTTATTAAAATATTATGTTGAATGAAGGTTTCTGTCCTTGTAGAAGTAGGAACGACAATCAATTTTGGTCCAGGTTTCTTGCAAATGAAACAATAAGCATGGCTTTTTGATGTTGTTTTAATATTCAATTTGATTGAAGGAGGACTGTTTGGGAGAACATTTTGCGGCGGCAATGAGCTGGTAGAGGCACAAGAAGGTTGTTGTGCACAAGAAGGTTGTTGTGATGCAGCGTAACACGCTGGCCGACTACACTTGCCACAAATAAATTGATCTTGTGTTGTTTCTATCAGGAAATTCTTTTTTAAATATTTTGCGACATGTTTATTTACAGGACGGCGTTGGTGTATTTTGAGCCGTTTTTCGCATAAAATACACGCTTTGAGAGGCATTCTGCAAGAAAAAGAAAAATTATATTAGATGTTTCTCTTTAACACAAATATAAAACTAAAAAAACGTTAAAAAATTAGGTGCAATATTTTTTACAAAGTTACGTTTTTATTTTTGCAGTTATTGTAACAAAAAAAAATGACTTAATCGAGAATCGAACTACAACCATCCGCGTGGAAGTCTGACGCTACATCCATTACACCACACAGACTATCGTTAAAAATATCGATAATGATGTATATTTATTGAGCAATATGACGTTCACTGCAAGTGTCGTCATCTTAAATGGTTTTAATTGTTTAAATCGTAATTTCTCTCAACTTGCACGTTTTCAAAAGCTTGAACATTTTTTCAACCAATTCTATACAACTATATATAAATTGCGATAGAAAACAACGGTTTTCACAACAATATTGCTGGAGTCGTCTGCAGTCGCAATACACCAGAATAATCGAATGGATCTGTCAACAATTTATTGACTACTGAGTATTTCAACAGAAGGAACACCATTTTTACGATAATAAAACATTTAAAATGGTAATTTTAAATGTATGAAAGTAAAATAAAGATTAAAACTTACGTGAATGCTAGTGATCCTTTAAAATTATCGATCTGAGTGTTGACTACATGTTGTCATGGAGCGATGTAAACAATCATGCAAGAGTTGATGCCCTTCCTAACCGTAGTTAACAAAATTCGTATATTTACAAAAAAATATTTTATCTTCGCATAAATGAAAAGACACATTACACTGTGCATGGAAAACGTGTTCTAAATATAACCACAGTATGAATCAACAACAAAACACATATAATTTACTTTGTGTTTTAATGTGCAAAACAACGAGGCATTTGGGTTACACTGTAACTAACATCTACCAATATTAAAATTCACAAAACTTCAAAATTGAATATGAAGGCATATTTCCGACACAACGTAATTTTTTGATTGCATCTAACTCCGAAATATGAATCAAAACTTAAAATATGAAAGTGTGGGAAACTTGCCTTCATATTCTATTATGTCATTAAATGTCTAAAAATTGTCAAAATTTAGGTTATTTTGCTGAACTATACATGTTTGTGGTCAATTGTAGAGATGTTTAACGCAATTTGTAAGGCAAAAGTGCTTTTTAATGAGACAGATAAGATGTTAAGCTCCACAAATATACCAAATTTATGATGATTTTTGAAACTTATTTTTTTACAATTTCATAGGGCATATAAAGCTGCTTCGTGAACCTAGGTAAATCTATCTCTAATGGATATTATTTTAAAAAGAAACAACACATATTTAAAGCAAATTATTTAAAAGAGTGAAAGCGTTAAATAAAAACATTTCTTATGAGAATCTCGGAGAACTTTAAACAATGAAGTCTCAAAATAAAACATATAGAGCGCTTATTTGCAGGCCTGAAAGGTAAGCTCAACATTTCATTTTACTTAACAAGGTTATACGCCATCGAGATATTGGTGCAGCCTCAAACAAAAATAAATAAATAACACAAACGATATAAAACCTAAACAATGAAGATGATCGCGAAATAATTAACCAAACCAATAAATGCTTTTTTTTTAAACATGTTATTATGACTCCCTTTATAAGCAAACAAAAATGAATGGAGCTGCGAAGATGCTAACGTAAAAAAATGAATTAATTGTCCAAAATTAACTGAATGCATTCGAAGGTGACATAACTATAGAGGAATACAGTTTACAAAAGTTATCAAATAACAAAATCCCAGGAAGGTCTAACTTTAATGCATACGGAATATTACGCTAGTCAATTGTTCCAAGAGTTTGTATCACTCGAGTGGCTTGTGTGATGCGAAATAGCACAAGCCACGAGAGTGATACTAACTCTTGGAACAATTGACTAGCGTAATATTCCTTTTATTATATACAACAACTAACGAAAACAGTTAACAAATGTATTTTTTACTTTAACGAAACTGACAAAATAATGACTAAAACGGAACGCCATAGTTTATTTAAGACGCGTATGAATACAGTTTATGTAAATTAACGTGTAAACATTCTAACCGGGAAAACACAGGTTTCTAACACGCTTACCTTAATGCCATCGTTAATCCAATTTTTATAACAATCAAGTTGACAACTTTAATCCGATGTTTATAACAAAAACGTTTAAACTATATGCACTTCCACTGCTATCTTCCATGTCTTTATCGAAACTTAGTTTTAACCACACTATTTTATTGTATTCCTATCGAAATATACATTTATGCATGATAAACACACATTCGAAAATACGTTTTTAACACATAGTTTACTGCTAAAAAACACCAGGTCCGACATGTTCTTACAGAGTTTAGATAAAACTATTGTGTTTTGTCACAGAAATGGCGTCACACGATGTACTAGGTAATATATTGCGTAATGTAAAATATTTCTATTTTCGGTGCGTGTAATGTGACGTCATTAAATGGGTCGAAGTAGTCCGGCTAGTATGGTATTACGGAATTGGAAACAGCGAGTAGCGTAATACGGGATTTTTTATTTCAACGAGTGATACAACCTGTATTTTGTAAAAAGCATGCAACATGTATATAATAAAGGTTTGTATTAATGTTCTAAAATAAATAGTATTTTTTGTTGCCAGATCCCAAGATGAATCTTTTAGTTGTTGTAATTTATCGCTAACACAAATTCAATGTATGATTAACTGTTTTTTTTAAAGGGGGATAAATCTAGGTTTTTTATACAAATTCGGCGATCAATCGAGTACTCATTAATAGATTTACATTATTCAAGAATAAGTTCGTTAGAGAGAGATACATAGGAGAGCAAAAAGGAGAGTTAATATATTATATTTTGCACTACTTTGAAGAAAATAAGATCCTGGGTTTACTTCTCATAATACCGGTAGACATTGATAAGCAAGTCCATGCATTTTCGTTGACTATAGTTACAAAATGCTATTTTCTTGTTTTACTTCGGTCCAGATATAAGTCGTTGGTTTAATACTTTATGTAAAGATTTTAAAGGGACTGTCAACCGCGATTAACGAAAAAGAAAAGTTTTAAAATACCGTTTCTTTTTTAATAATTAGTTTATATTTATTACAATATCACGACTGGTATATTGCATTAGGCCAGAATTTTTTAATTACATGATCTTCGGATTTTTGTTCTAAAAGTGTCGGGTAGGAGGACGGAAAAAAAAAGATGGGTGACCAAATATGCACTCATTTTAAAAATGTTATGGTATTTAGTTCTTTTTTTTTTTTTTTTTTTTTTTTTTTTTTTTATTCAATATAAAACATACAATGTAAATATGTGCATAAGCAAGAGCAAAAGTGGTATAATACAACAGTTATAATGTCAAACACATATTATACATGATATGCTAGTATATACTGTTTTTTTTTCTTTGATTGCCTGTGGTGTATGCTGTTATTTTTAAATGTAATAATCAATCATAGAGATGATTTGCGGAGAGTTAGGTAGAAGACAACTGGACTGGGTTATGAAAGTTTATGCGTTTCCATTTTTGTTCAAAAGTATGAAGTTTATCGTTGTTGAGGGCTATTTCTTTTTCAATTTGGATCTTTAATTTTAAATAGTTTATAAAACAGTTGAAGGTAGGTATTTGTTTTTTGTATTTGAAGCTAAATATAAAATATTTCATGAGTATGATAATGTGGTTCACAGTGTTATTAATTTCTGGTATTTTAAAAGTATTCACACCGAAACTGATATTTAAGAGAGACAGTTTAAATTTTAATTGTTGTTTCTCTAGAAATGTTGTTAACTGGTTCCATAGAATTTGAATATGTTTGCACTCCCAGAACAGGTGTTTTATTGTTTCAATGTGTTCGCTGCATATATCACATAAATTTGTGTTGGATAGTTTGCACTTAAAAAGGTATTTATTTGTTGCTATGATTCTATGCACATATTTATATTGAAAATTTCTCAGTGTGCTATCTATAGTTGTTTTATATGGCATGATAAATATATGTTTCCAATTAAATTCATGTTCTCGAAGCAGGTTTTGCCATTTATTTTGAATCTTGGAGTTTTCTGCAGGGTGTTTAATTTGTAGTTTGTAAAATATTTTGTTTGTTTTGTTTTGTTTTGCAAGTATGTTTTCCGTGAATGATGTTTGGGTACATGGTGTGTTATTTGAATTAATTGTAGATTTAATATGTATGGGTATGCTTTTAATTAATGTGTAATACATTAGGAAATTGCTTGAAGGTATTCCGTATATATAACATATGTTCTCAAAAGAATAAAAGTCATTTATTCTGTAATCGTACAATTGGTCGACATATTTAATGTTTTGTTCAAACCAATGTTTATAGAAAAAAGTCTTATTGTTTGAAGTTATGTCTTTATTGTTCCATAAAATAGTTTTACTGGTGATTTGGGTTTCTAGATTATGAGTAACATTAGTCCATGCTGATAAAACACTCGATAGAAATATGTTTTCGTTTGCAATTTCATGCAAAATGGTATTGTTGATGTTACATTCAAAAAGTAAGGAGTCACCATATTTTTTTAGGATTTTCTGGTAGAATGATTTCCATTTACTTGTATTGGTTTTATCTAGATATCTTTTAACCCAGCTGCATTTGATTGCATTCAAGAATGAGTCGATGTCCGTTAATTGGATACCTCCATTTTCTACAGATTGAATTAACTGGGTTCGCTTAATTTTATCAGGTTTACCGTCCCATATGAAATTAAATATTGCTGATTGTATATCTTTAATAATATCATTTGGTGGGTTTGGGAGGACTGTTAGTGTATAAATTAATTTAGGGAGTGCAAACGTTTTCAACACCGTGTTTTTTCCAATTAGTGTAAGTTTACGATGCTGCCATGATTTTAAACAATTTTTAAATTTTTGTAATTTAGGCAATATGTTTTTTAGAATTGTTTCATTTTCATTGTTTGTAAAGGTTATTCCTAACGTTGTTGCTTCATCTGATGTCCAGTGGAATTTCATTTCTTTTTTAAGTTGAATATTACTTTGTTTAAATTTACCTACTCGTAGCACAGTGCATTTACTTGTGTTTAGTTTTAGACCTGATGCCGTTCCATAAAGGGTTAGCGATTCTATAAGGTTATTGAATGAGTCACTATTGTCATTTAAAAAATAAGTTGCATCGTCAGCAAATAAGGACTGTTTAATTTCGTCGTCAGGTTCTAGCGATATTCCTTTTATATGTTTATTTGATTGGATATAGTGTGATAGATACTCGATGCATATAATAAATAGCGAGGATGAAAGTGGGCATCCTTGTCTTACCCCTCGTTCGATGTTAAAACTGTTTGAAAAAAATCCATTGTTAATAATAATGCTGTTTATGTCGGTGTAAAATAGTTTTACCCATTTAATTAGACTTTCACCAAAATTCATATTTTCTAAACAAGAGAACATAAACGAATGATCTAGTGAATCGAAAGCCTTTTCGAAGTCTGCAAAGAAAATAAGGCCTGAATTGTTTGGTTGGTTGAAATAATGTATGCATTCTTGTATCAGACGTACATTTTCACCAATGTAACGTCCTTTTATGAAGCCAGATTGAGATCTTGAAATGATTGATGGTAATATTTTTTTAATTCTGTTGGATATACTTTTTGTTGCAATTTTATAATCATTGTTCAGTAAACTAATCGGGCGCCAGTTTGATAAGGATTCTAAGTTTTTTCCAGGTTTTGGAATGAGTGATATTATACCTTGTTTTTGTAGCGTAGTTAAGTTTTCGTTGTTAAATGAATAGTTAAGTGAATTAATTAAATGTGTTTTAATATCGTTCGAGAATATTTTATAAAATTCGATTGTGATGCCGTCAGATCCTGGACTTTTGTCATTTTGCATTTCTTTAAGTGCTAGTCCACATTCATATTCATTAAGTAATCCGTCACACAATATTTTTTCCTCTTGGTTTAAAGCATGATGTGTATTTTTAAACAGGGTGTTAGTTTCAATATGTTTTCGTTTATAGAGGGTTTCGAAAAATAAACGTTGTTCCTCTAGTATTTGTGTTCTGTTTGTTATATCTTTGCCATTGACTACTAATTTGTGTACAGTTTTTTGTTCACTTCTACGTTTTTCGATGTTTGCGAAGTATTTTGTGTTTTTTTCATTGTGTTCAACATGCTGTGCACGCGCTCGTAGTAATATTCCATTGAGTTGTGTATGATAGATTCCTTCTAATACTTGTTTGTTTGATGTTATTTCATCTTCAATGGCTTTGGTATCATTTGTAATTGTGTCATGCAATTGTTTTTCAAGTGTTTCAATTATTTTCATGGTCTCAGTTTCAAGTTTTTTTGTTTCTTTTTGTTTAAATGATGTGTATCGTATTGTTGTGTTACGTATATTACCTTTAATTATTTCCCATAATGTGTTGGGGTTAGCATCTTTGTTATTTTGAGCTGTATTGGTTATTTCCTGTTTTATTTGCGTTTGGTATTGTGTGTCTAATAAGATGCTGTTATTAATTTTAAAGTATCCTGGGCCCCTTTCAGGTTGTATATTGTGCAGTTTAAGTTCAACTAGAGAATGGTCGGTCATAAATCCTGGTTTTATGTTGCATGTATTAATAATATTGCAGAGTGACTCAGATATTAAGAAATAGTCCAATCTGCAAAATATTGTTGGTTTTGTGTTTGAATGCCAAGTGAATTTTCTCTCATTCGGATTAACTGTACGCCAGAGATCGATTAAATTGTAGTTTTCAATTATGTTATTCAAAATTTGTCTATTTTTTGAGTGAGAATATAGGTTTCCATTTCTTTTATCTAATAATGGGTTTAGAACAATATTGAAATCACCTCCGACTATAATGTTTTTATCTTGGTTACTTATTATATACGATTGCAATGTCTCGTAAAATTTGGATTCATCTATGTTAGGGCCGTAAACGTTTATTAATGTTAATTGTGTTTCGTGTATTTTTATATCTATGCTTGCTTGTCTGCCAATTATTATTTCATTGAAGTTATCCACTATTATTCCTGTATTACTTTTTATCAGAAAGGCGATGCCTTGTTTATTTGTATGTTGTCCACTTAGATAAATGTCTCCGTCCCATTCATTTTTTAAGGTTTGTGCTAAGGTAGGTGTTAGATGACTTTCCTGTAAAAGACATATATTATTTTTTTTTTCATCTAACCATTTAAAAATTTTAGTGCGTTTGTCTATGTTATTTAGCCCTTTTACATTTAGAGTACATATTTTAATACTCATACCAAATGATAGTTAAGTAAATGGTAATTTTCTGTGCGCCAGTCCAGTTGGCTGTTAGTACCGTTTGTAAACAAGGGCAAAAATTTTAAGTTAATGATCTACAGTCTAAACGGTGATTTGAACAGCATCCAACAGACATTCTAGTTACAAAGGTTACAGCAATATTGCAAAAGAAACAAAGACCAAAATATAGGTATCTAGACATAATACATATATCTGCAATCATATTGTATATGAACAACACGATACAAAAAATAACGCTATTATGATGTAAAATGTCTTAAGAGAAATGCTAACAAAACAAACAACAACAACAAACAAGTAAACAGCACACAGGCCAATTTTTTAACTTTAGCAATAGTATTGTAGTACGGGTATCAGCTTACTGATTTACAAAAGTTTTCAGAAACAAGCTCAAGTATATGAAGCTGAAAATTGATTTTTTAAGGTAGTTGAAAAAAGTCTTTAAAATATGTAGATCATTTTATCTAAACGTCACTTTTTGTTGAATACAGTGTATTGCTATGTTATTAGTGTAACCAGTATAAGTTTCTACCAGACAAAAAACGTGGTTATTTTAAGATGTTTTGTACAAAAAATTAAGATGTGTGGTTATGTAAACATCAGGATTTTTTAAATAAAGATGGTATATATATTTCGCTCAGCTACATATTATCTATGCACTGAACAGATTTTGTGTTTTTTTTTATATCTTTATTTACTATGATATTTTTATGTTAGCATTGAAATAGTTTTTTCCCTTCTTAAAAACAATTTGTTTTACAGTATAAACTGTGTATATATAAATGTTATAATGAACATCTGCATAAACATAAACAAGTAAGATACAAACAGTGTTTGATTAACAGTATACAAGATACAGTAAATATAAAAACTATTTTTAATAAGTGTTAATAAGATCGCATGGAAAGATATTTGCGTACTAAAAAGTTGTTACTAAAAACAATTTTTAAGAGTTCACTTTTTCACAAAAGATACTTTCAACATAATTGAATACCACTGGATCCCGTGTGCCTTTTGTGCAAGTACACACAGTTAATCATTAAGAAAACAAACTAGATATGCCGATATTAATTTAACTATTTTCAATATGTGTTTCTATGACATATATTCGTTCACTAGGTGTTGCTACTAAGTATAATTTCCATTAATCAATTTACATTTAACAAATGGCAGTTTTGAACATATTGGAAAAAATACACATCACTAGATCATAACTAGATCATAACAGTTTTTAGTTCTGATACACAAACATGTATTAGTAACAAAACTAATATTGGTATGAAAATTCAACTAGGGAGACAAGAATAGGCATACTAGTAGTGCACAGTTATAAAACAAACGGTTGGTACTTTAATTTACGTGTAATAGTATTTAAAAGAAAGCAAGAAAATAAACACTAATAATATATATGGTACAATTTCTGGTGCGATTATTGGAATTTCAGAAGGTTTTTCATTTGAATATTAATTAATTAAATTCTTATCGTGCACATGAACACATTTAGCTTCAGTTGAAAGCGAAATAGAAGCCTTATTTACACACGAATTGTTAAATTAAGATTAATTGTGTTATGTGGATTTGATTTTATTTGAGACACAGATGCACCAGCGATAAGAGTCACTCAAACAAATTAACAGAAAATTTTCAGAAGGTTGACAGTTTGAATATTAATTACGTAAATGCTTATCTTACACATTAACACATTTAGCTTCAGTCGAAAGCGAAAATGAGGCATTATTTACATACAAATTGTTATATTAAAATTTGATTTATTGTGTTATGTGGAACTGGTTTTATTTGAGACAATATGTAACAGCGATAAGAGTCACTCAACAGATTAACAGATAAAATCAGCTTTTCTTACACATTAACACATTTAGCTTCAGTCGAAAAGCGAAAACGGGGCATTATTTACATACCAATTGTTATATTAAAATTTGATTAATTGTGTTATGTGGAACTGATTTTATTTGAGACAATATGTAACAGCGATAAGAGTCACTCAACAGATTAACAGCTAAAATCAGCTTATCTTACACATTAACACATTTAGCTTCAGTCGAAAGCGAAAATGAGGCATTGTTTACATACGAATTGTTATATTAAAATTTGATTAATTGTGTTATGTGGAACTGATGTTCTTTGAGACAATATGTAACAGCGATAAGAGTCACTCAACAGATTAACAGCTAAAATTGAGTTGTTAATTCAACGTTTTAGTGTTTTCATGTACATATGAACAAATATATTATATTGTATTTAGGTTTTTTATTACAAAAAACAAAACAAAAACACAACAACATGTCACTATGTAAATAAAATTGAATTGTGGTTTCAGTTACTTAAAAATTACTGAACAGTACAGATCTAGTATGTGATTGGCGACAGTAGTACAGTATGCGCATTATAGTTAAAAGTATAATGTACATGTTTATATAAACCTGTTACGTTTTTGTGCTTTTGTTGTAAAAATGTTTTTAGGATATATTGTTTCATTGATATTTATGAATGATCTCTAATTTATATTGTCTTTTCGATTAAAAAACAACAACTGATACTTGTGCATTATCTATATTTTAATAAAATCTATTGGAAAAAAGGCATCATTTGAAAAACAACAAGCCAAAAAACTGTAAAAGAGAGAAAAACTTGCGTTTTTTTAACAAAGACTTGACCAAAAACATTTATAGTACAGCCTTTATGGGTATAGCATTAATACATCTTTGAAAAATAGATTAGTCAGAGCCTTTTACATACCACATGACAAAAAGAAACGTCGATAATATTCCATCTATACCGTAATTCATAAAAATACACTGCCATGATTTGGAGTATTATTTGAGTCTTTTAATGAAGAAAAACATCATTAAACATAGTTGTTGTTATTTTGATTATAATCATGGTAAATTTATAAATAGGGGGTGCAGCTTTTTTATGCGACAGAAAAAAACACACCAATACGGTTTGCCAAGGGAGATAGAAAGAGTTGACTTGTAGTTAGCAGAGTTACCTTGCCTCTATTGATCGCAATTTATGTTATATATAATTTACACGTTTATTGAAATTAGAGAAACACGAACAATGTGTAAAAAATAGTCAAAGAGTTCAATTTAAATCGGCGTAATCGCCTATGGATTAGGTACTGTATCGTTCGCACACATTGTATGCTTACAACTTAGTTACGCTTTTGCTGTGAATGTTTTTGGTTCCCATTGTGCACCTGTTCGACGCTTTGGGAATAGCTTTTTTTTGGCCATGATTTTTCAAGCCAACTTTTGTAATCGGCATATTTTATTTGCACTGCTTGCTGGTTTCCCTTGAACAGAACATATATGCTTCCCTCAAAGGACCACGCCCTTTCTACGTTCTGAGGATCCTTAAGTCGCGTCGAGGCAAGCACTTCCGCATTTAATTTGGTCAGGTCATCGTTAACAAATATGCCGGATCCTTTGAATCTTTTCGAGTTCTTTACTATGTCAACTTTTATCTGCCGGCGGACGAATTTGATTATTACAGGTCTGTTTTCCCCTTGTTTGAATTTGCCCAGCCTGTGTGCAATATCTATGTCGCTTTCGTTGATCGGAATGTTCAAGTACCTGTTTACAAGGGAGACAACCTGGTTTGTCACAGCTATCGAGGATTGACGGTCTTGGTCACCGGGGACGCCTGTCATTCTCAAATTATTTCTCCTGCTATATTGTTCAGCGGTGTTTGCAATTTCTTCGTATTTGTTCGATTCTTTATTTTTTTCGTTCACCGTTGCATGGATTTCACTTTTTAGCTTTTCGATTTGTGTGTCTTTTGATTGTATTTCTGTTTTTAAAAATTCAATGTCACTCTTTTGCTCAAAGACAGTCCCTTCGAGTATTTCAAGCCTTTTGAGAACTGACCCAAGTAGTTTTTCCTTTAACTGCTCAACAGTTTCTTTGATGATATCTTTTATAAAAGACGTATCGTCTTTTGTGAGGACTTTTGACAATTTTGCGCTTATTTCATCAAGCTGTTTTTTAATGACATTTTCAGAATGACTACCGTTTTCTCCTGGTACCATTTCAGTATACGTTTCGATAGTTTTTTGTTTTTTGTATCGGGCTTTGAGGTTTTTTTCTTACTCTTAGCGTTTGTTTTGCTGTTACTATTTTCAAAAACTGTGTTGTCTAAGAGGCTTGAATCAGTATTTGTAGCCTCGCTCGCAGTGGAGGAATGTATTCGCTTATGCATCGCTGTACTTTACCGCCGACTAGCGGTATTTTTCCTGATTGTTATACTTCTCACTGGCTAAGATAATTAGTTGATATACACTTCAGCTCTATAAATTGCTCATGCGTGACGGATTAAAATTGCGATAACTTTTCCGTGCATATCGATATTCAATAACAGTAAAAAGCTGTAGTAAATATTAAATTTATACCCCACCCATAGGGGTTTGCCGTTTTCAATAATTTCTTCTAACAAATTTCTTTCAGCAAAAACATGTCTACATACATTTTGGCAGCACTTCTATTAGTCCATTTATAATCACTATCCACACCCTCAATCCTTTAATCCTGACCTTATGTGCTGTTTAAAGTATAAATTTCTACATTTGTAATTTCATGTTTATATCAACCGGAACCGGAACCGGAATTTAGTTCTTTTTAATAAGCAACAACACCAATTGTTTTCAAACATGTTGATGTGCAAAATGATCATAATCAGACTGTAGGTCTTGATGTGCAGTTTTTAAATTAGTTTGAATTAAAAAAAAATGTCTTAACTGGTTCAAAAGGTATGCAATTTTTTCAGTTGTCCATAAAAAACATTTTGGTGATTTTTTTTGCCGAGCATTTTGGTCATAGTACCTGTGCGTTTTGCGGACTTCGTGCGTGGAACTGGCCCAAAAAAAGTTGTCGCCACTTTATCGCCGGTTGAAAACCGCAGGTAATTCCAACTTTATTAATAAGGACAATCATTTAAGGAACCTTACGACATTAATGAATAATGGCATAATATTTTTATTACTTTGAGAAGTATGTTAATACATAAATAACATTAAGTACCTTCATAAGTCTTTATAAGCTTTATTTTTATATAAATAAGATTTTTTTCCACTTGATAAACCATATAACCAACATTATATAATAACGTTAACAATAATGTAACAGTATGCTGCATAAATGTTTCAGAATTATTTATTACAACCTAGAATCACACAAATATACATCATCTGAAAGGAAAAATAAATCCAACATCAGAAAATAAAGCATCTCAATTCAAATTGTTAAACAGTTACATTTGGTCATTTGGACATGATATACATCAACTTCTGTTTATTATCAAATTTTACAATTTCTAAAACAACACCTATTTTAAAAAGGTTTTCTGTTAGCTGTGGTGGTCGATTTCCAGGTTTAATTAAATGAATATTTTTCACATCTATTTCTTGACAGAAAGGCCCATGATAATTGCCACCATCCATTCTTGTTGTCTGAAATAACACAAAACATATTTTTACAAACTATATACAACAAATCAACACATAAATATCACTAACTTTATATGTCCGAATTTTAACATATCCGAAATAAAGTACATCGAGGGAAAGACCTACTTTTGATTTCAGAAATAGTTGGTATCTTAACTAAAATATATCGTTCCCAGAAAATTAAAATAATGAAACTGTTAAACATAAATGCTCACAAATGCCTGTTGAAACAAGCTAACATGTGTTTTTGTAATGGTATTGATTAAAGAAATAGCGTCCCTAATAATCGTTATAATTATTGATCTTCGTGACAGTTTATCCCAGGATAACATATTTGATAGTTCAATGTCATAAAGAAGCCGTTAATCCGATAATAACCCCCATAAACATAACTATTTTATTTGGGCATTCATGGCTTGAAATCGTTTTAAAAACTGTTGATTTTGCGATTTTTGAACTTTTGGTACGAACCAGTTTGGAACAAAACCGAAGTTTCGTACCCATTTCGTACCCATTGAAAATAACGAAAAAACACATTTTATATGCACACATTCTTCACTACAACTGCATTAAACAGCACATAAATTGTATTCTCTAAAATATGACCGTATTTGTGCGTAAAATATGGAAGGTTTAAAGTTGATAGGCGTAAATGGGTTACGCATTTCGAGAACCTGTTAAATTAAAATCTTTCTTTTCTTATTGCTTTCATAATAATTTTTAGTCATTTGAATACTATCAATTTTATAAAGTTGTAAAGAAATAATAAAATATTTAATTACAAATCGATTCCATTCAGGATTTCATTAGACGGTTGCATAATTATTGGGAAATTAGCAGACTTTGCTGATGAAAGCGTTTTACATAGCGTTCTTGAACAAACAATGATGGCGTAGCTTTTGGTAAATTCCAGCACATGTACATGATGAAGGATGTTCACGTATTCATGTGGGTAATTAAACTGGGATTATTATGATGATTTATAACTCATTTGAACTTTTTCTAAAACCCGGCAAGCGTTCCGTGTTTAAAAGCCACTTTTGGGATTCGAAAAAAATCGAGATTTTTTTTTTTTGGCTTCGTCAAAAATTGGAGTCGGCGGGTCCGAAAATCATTTCATTAAAAAAAGCTGGCCTTACTTGAAAAAAGTTAATATTGTCAGTGTATTTGGTAATAAAATTTCGCGATGTGAAATCGAAAGTAAATCGCGAAAATAGGTGACATAACGATATACACACTATAAATAACGCAGGTAGATTGATCATTTTATATATAAAATATATACAATGTACAACGTATGCACAATTTGCATTCCTGGGTTTGCCACGTGACGATGATGATCAATCTACTTGCGTTATTTATAGTTAACTGGTAGTTACCTGGTAGACATACCCAGTAACATTTATTACCGAATATAGCTGAACATATGAAAACCTAATCAACTTTCTTCAACTAATGTAATATACCAGTCGTGATATTTTAATCAATATAAACTAATAATTGTAAAAAATACGGTATTTGAGAACTTTTATTTTTTCGTCAATCGCGGTTGAACTTCTCTTTAAATCAGCTGTTTGTCAGTGCGATTACTTATCTAATTGTTATGTTTATTCTCTGCGCTTAAGTGCTGTCACTTGTATTGAGATCTATCGACAATATAAAAGGTTTAACAATATATAATGATGTACTTGATCAATTATTGCCCCAGTTTGCGGACGGTACTACTATTTTGTTAGACGGTACTGAACAATCCTTTAATGAAACGCTGTTTTAGATGATTATGCAAAATATGAATGTAAATTGTATTTATATGTTTATGAAATAGCTAACAACAAATGTAGATCTGATATCATAGAAACGAGATTAAAATTAAACAAGATAAAAAAAACAGCTTTTAAATGCTTGTATAAATGTCAACGGTGACCATTCACGCATATTTAAAATATTGTTCATGCTGAATTGACTTTACGCATTGTATAACAGTGTCAAATAACGCTTTAAAACATTTTGAATTTAAATCTATAAATAAATGTATTTTGAAATGTGAGAATACCAATGTGTTTTTAATGCAAGATCTGCAGGTATTCAAAACGAGTATAAACTCTTCAATCGATCGGCTGTGGTTTAAAGATTTGGGACTATTGGTAAAACATGAAGTTATCGGGTGGTTTATACGTACCGGTTGTTTTTTGTCCAAGTTTTTTCAAAATAAGATCACTTGATTTGGCGCAAATAACAATTAACGGTTTATTGTTTTAATCAAATACTCACATTCGGTGTCATCAAATAATTGATGGACAATAGTGAATCGGTTGTTTAAAAGAAGAAAATGCCGAAACGAAGCCTTCATGTTCTGATAGACAATCTGAAGACGGTGTATTTTCCGGGCGACACGATAACCGGACGTGTACAGTTCGACGTAGATGTAGCCCTTACAGTAAAATGTAAGTTACCATCTTTTGTGTAACCCATTTATGCCTAGTGGACTCTCCCATTCCTTCTAAATTGAATCAATTTATTTCCAAAATTAGGGAATGTATAGTAGATTTATTTCTATATTAAGACTATTTCTTACAGAAATTCCTTAAAGCAAACAGCGCAGACCCTGATGAGACGCCGCATCAAGCGGCGTCTCATCTGGGTCTAAGCTGTTGGCAAAGGCCTTTTTTCTAGACGATATGCATAAATGGGTT
The DNA here is from genome assembly GCF_020536995.1 of Dreissena polymorpha. Lineage (NCBI taxonomy): Eukaryota > Metazoa > Mollusca > Bivalvia > Myida > Dreissenidae > Dreissena > Dreissena polymorpha. The sequence goes on along the minus strand of NC_068362.1, from coordinate 38,357,200 downwards.
AATACGCGTGTTAAAATGTAAGGTCACGAGTATGATTATAGTGGTATATATAGAGAATAATAGGTTAGCGTTGAATACAGAGAAGTTTATGTTGCGATGCTTAGAACGCCGGAAGCGCGAGCCTTGGCGAGCGCTTTCGGTGTTCGAGCCGAGCAACATAAACTTCTCTGTATTCAACGCTAATCCTAGTATTCTATTTATCACATTTGATTTTTTTCAACGTGACATTTAACATAATAGATCTAATAACCTTAACAATAATTTTAATTCAGTCATAAAAGCGCTTAAAATCTAACAAATGTAACCATGCGTAGTGTTATACATGTATTTGTTCTGGTACGCAAAATAGTCTTTAAAAAATTCACACACAAACTGTAAAACTAGTAAAAATATCACCATATGCCTATATTCAATTTTACGCAGTATGCGAATTTTAATACATTACGACCGCGAAAAGATGATTTTACTTTACTATAATGCATTTTATTTTCGAAAGAAACTGATCAAAATCCAATATGGCGGCGATTGCTCCTGACAAAATGCTGTCGATGTCAACATATGTGTACACCATCGACGACCTAGTTCTGGCTACCATAACTTTAAATGTCGCTTTTTATGATTTTTGACTGGCGCGACTTTGTACAGGTCTGTCAATACAAAATAAACTGTACGCTGAAGTTTTATTTAGCTATCGACGACCTTGACAATTTAGACGAGTAAACAGACCATTGCAGCGACTGACAATTTATTTGACAAAATATACAGGGCAATACGTTTTCCGACTTCGGACGACGAATTTAAGGACGCGCAGAATGTATTTTTTATATAATGTTATGGGTATGCCGTGTGTGATCCAATGCATCAATGGCGCCCATGTTAAAATCATTTCCCCGAGAACAGGGAGCGACAAAATTACAAACAAGAATCAAAACACGTAAAAACTAGTATCTTACCTTTAATTATCCTTTAAAATCCATCTAATAATCCATTTAACTCAATAATTGACAATTGTGCATCTAGGGTCTTTAATAATTATTTTAGCATAGTTAAATAATGACCCTTATGCCATTCTATCACTTTATTCAAATGAGTTTATGAACGCGATAAACTTTCTTCTTCGTCACACGCTACGTCATGTACTCTACATTACTGCTGTTCAAATGAACCGGAGCAGTTTATCTAATAATAGCCGTTGAGTAAACTCGGTTGCATTTGCAGATTTCTGCATACAAACATAATTATGTTTAAACTTGCACAATATTTTATTTATCTATGGTAATGCCCTTTAACGTTTTCTAGATTCACAATAAAATGATATATAGAGAATACAAGGTTAGCGTTGAATACAGAGAAGTTTATGTTGCGAGGCTTAGAACGCCGGGAGAGCGAGCCTTGGCGAGCGCTTTCGGTGTTCGAGCAGAGCAACATAAACTTCTCTGTATTCAACGCTAATCCTAGTATTCTATTTATCCAATTTGATTTTTTTTTCAACGTGACATTTAACATAAATAGATCTAATAACCTTAACAATAATTTTAATTCAGTCTTAAAAGCGCTTAAAATGTAACGAATGTAGCCATGCGTAGTGATATAAATGTACTTGTTCTGGTACGCAAAATAGTCTTAAAAAATTCACACACAAACTGTAAAACTTGTAAAAATATCACCATATGACTCGATTCAATGTTACGCAGTATGCGAATTGTAACAAATTACGACCGCGAAAAGAAGATTTTACTTTACTATTATTAATGTTATTTTCGAAAGAAATGATCAAAATCCAATATGGTGGCGATTGCCTCCTGACAAAATGATGTCGATGTCAACATAGATCTACATGTACACCATCGACGACCTTGACAATTTCGACGAGTAAACAGACAATTGCAGCGACTGACCCTTTATTTGACTTAATATACAGGGCAATTACGTTTTCCGACTTCGGACGACGAATTTAAGGACGCGCAGAAAATGTTTCTTATATAATGTTATGGGTATGCCGTGTGTGATCCGATGCATCAATGGCGCCCATGTTTAAATCATTTCCCCGAGAACAGGGAACGACAAAAGTACAAACAAAAAGCAACACACGTTCGAACTAGTATCTAACCTTTAATTATCCTTTAAAATCCATTTAATAATCCATTAAACTCAATAATTGACGATTTTGCTTCTAGGGTCTTAAATAATTATTTTAGCATAGTTAAATAAAGACCCTTATGCCATCATATCACTATATTCAAATGAGAACTCAATAAACTTTCTTCTTCGTCACACGCTACGTCAAGTTCTCTATGTACATTACTGCTTGTTCAAATGAACCGGAGCAGTTTATCAAATAATAGCCGTTAGTAAACACCGTTGCATTTGCAGATTTCTGCATTACAAACATAATTATGTTTAAACTTGCACAATGTTTTATTTGTCTATAGTAAATGCCCTTATTGTACAAGAAAATAATGTAATATATAAATACAGAAAGAATGGAAAACATTCCATTACACAACAGATAAATGAGTGGATAATATTTACACAGCTCTATGCCTAACGTGAATTAAATAGGAAAGCAAACATAGCAGATTATTCATGAACTGTGCGATATGTGTATGGCTTGTTGTACATTCTTAATATTTAAGTTAAATGTCAAAAGTAGATCTATATGCTTTGGTTATAAACAATGCACATTACACGAAATAAGGAAAATGTGATCAATTGACAATTCAGATATGTCGACATACAGTACATGTAGATAACATGCGAAATAAGTCGCGTTTATAATAAATCGTCAAAAAATGGGGAAAATGACGCAATAAGTATGTCATTTTATGACGCCATCAATCAGCTGATTCATTATACGGATGGCGAAAAATTATGTCACATGACTAGATTTAAAGGTTGAAGGTCGTATAATTTTGAAGCTTAAGTTTTGTCGACTTTGTTTCTTATGAAAAATCATTCAGTGGTAAAGTAAATATAAATAAAAAAATAACATAACAATAATCGTGTAATTTTATATTTTATTTCAACATTTCTTTTGGTGAATATGTCATATATATATTTTTCTGCAAAATATGCACATTTTCTTCTAATGGGTGACCTTAAAATTCGATCAATTAACCAAACAATATCGACCTAATTTTAGCGCAAATCGCATGACGTCATTTAAAAAGTAGTCCGTTCTCGTGACAGGTATATTCCACAGTGTTGAATACAAGCAAGTATATTCCACAACGTGTTATACCGTCAATGTCGCGGTGAAAATGGGATAAAATAAAATGTCGTAACACCTTCTGGATATTGTATTTATTATCTGTATTAACAATAATGAAGTATCAACGCTTATAAACAGGTGTTGGGCGAAAAATCTCCGATCAACCAAGAAAAATAACGTATACAATCTTTAAATATTACACGATACTAAGACTTTATCTTTTTCTTGTTAGAGGCATTACAAAATATACACATAAATCCAAAAGTATAAACATAATAGGCAATAAACTAACAAACATTCTAAGAAGCCGAATGCTCAAGAAGGCACACCCTGTAAGATTTATAAGAAAACACCATACTTTAAATCACATTATTTACAAGCACCATAATATGGCGATAAACATACGCATTTGACATTTTCATAAACGCTGTTTAGCCCCGCACTTGATTAGTAATCCCTCTCCCAAAGTCTACTCGAACTCACGCCTTTAAAGGCATACGTCATTGAAAGTGTATGCCTCGTGTATACTTTATATCGTAACAATAAAGTTCTGCACTTATAACCGATTGTGCGTTGCCCACTTAACGTGTGTCCAGGGAAAAGTTTTTTTATTGTTTAAATATCAAAAAGGGCGTTTATTAAATGGAGGCTTAAGTGATACATATTTAATACATATTTCTTCAAAAAGATACTATTTTGTTTGGAAATAAAATACCGAATAACCGTTAATGTCACCTTTAAAAAAATGTGTACGCTATATTCTCATCAGCGAAATAACACTGATACTATATTTAAGATCATTCCATATATTATAGTTTAAGTAATGTTTGGAAATATATTTCATGACACGTTTCAAAAATAAAAAATGTGTGTACACTTACCTTAAAACACGTTTCAAGTATACTTTCAAATACTAAAATAAATAATTCAATTGAACATATCAAAAATGGTATCTTTTCACAATTATAATCAAACCAAAACATATGACGCTCACAAATTGAAATGAGGTACATTTTGGTGTATGTATTAACCACATATTGAATACAACTTGAAGGCTAGATAGAATGAAGACACCAACACAACCCCTTCTTTTTAAGCCATCGTTCTGAAATTTGTGGGATGGGCGCACGTTCACTGGACGGGAGACAACAAAAGACGAGGATAATGTATCCGTCATTGAGAATTTTAGTAGCCAAGAGGATTACTTCAACATAAACCACACTCTTCTAAGCATAGGTGAGCAAAGTCCCCGTTTGAAGTCCCGAAATGTTATTACATGTATGTTCAACGATGCTTATCCGTATGTTCTTATTAACATTCAATGCAGAGAAATCGCTTTTGGTGACATTGGGGGAAGGTCACAATGGAGAAATCAAAGATATCTAAGCAGAGATATCCAAAGATATCTAAGCATAGGCTGAGCAAATTTACAACTACAGTCTTTTACATTTTTCGTTAAGTTGCACACTCAATTTCGGATTTAGTTCAATATACATTTATTTTTAAAATGTATAAAATTCTCCCAAACACACATTGAGTTAAAAAGAATTACCAAACAAGTGCTTCATGTTGAAGCATCGAAAAACATTACAAATCGAAAAGAACTTACCGATATCTGTAGAAAAATTAGATAGATCTTGAGGTACTATTGATACTATTATATTATGCATAACACATGTTTTATTCTAAACGTGCATTAATGTCCCATATCCATCATCTAGGTTGCTGCTCTAATAGATTTTAATGGGCCGATACAAAGTTAAGTACCCAGAGCCAGCGGGCACTATTCGGTGTGGGTGCCCTGCTCTCCAATGGTCGTAGTGTAACCACGGTATTGAATTCTTGGACAAATATTAACGACTTTTCTTTAAGTGTAATGTTCGTATCAATAACTATGTAGTTGCCAACAAATCGTTCATAAATTCCGCGATGGCCAGTTTTAATAAATTATGGTTGGTGTTTACAAAATAAATCATGACAAAATCTAGGATTTGGAAACGGTGTAATTGATGCGCTCCGTTCAAATTGAATCACTTTAGTACATTTTTTATTACAAGTAAACTAAAAATTCGTTAATGTTATCTAATGAGACTCTTGACCTTTCATCAATGTAAACATTTGTTAAACTTTAAGAGTGTAAGGTGTAATATACGATGTAGCAAAGATCAGTTCGGCCTTTTAGTAAACCTAAAAGGCAAGCCCGCGGCTTCGGCCCGTTTACCGTTTTGGGACTGCCTTTGAGCACCACACTGCTGACACATTTGGTGACATAATCAATGACGGTATATCGAAGAAATGTTCGTTCACCGTTGGTCAATATGTTTCATTTTTGTTATTTACGTCAAAATTGTTTCTTAAATGTATTATTTAAGATATAGTTTTCAATTGTTAGAAATATACAAGTAGCTTTACGCCAATGACGTGGTTTGACAGCTGCGATTTTATTAACTTTATGATTGTTAAGTGATTTACAAATTTGGAAACCCATTTCATTTAGCCACTAACTGGCCCAGACGCAATCGTTTTGTCACTGAATTCCCACACATACCCATTTAGCGTTGCGCTGCCGTACAACATTCCGTCCTCGTACGAGTCCCAAATCGGACGGGTGCGCTACATTTTGATTGTGGACGTTGAGATACCCTGTGACTATAACATGCGCGCTAAACACATTATCGCCGTGATAGATCCACTGGACCTGAACACCATTCCTAACCTCGAGGTAAATACTGACAGCCTTTATGACCGCTCAGCAAGTAAGGTTCCTATAGCCTACGCTTTGGTGTGCATACAAAACATACACAATTTCATAAACGTTTTTAATGTGTAACAGTTTCGTGGTTTATTTAATTAACGTGTTTATTATCTGTACATTTATTTTCCGTTCACATGGCATGACAATTTTAATAGTTTTTTTAGATCTCGCCAATATCACGGTCGTAATCCGCAAAACACTTGTTACAATGAAGATCTGTACAAGCAATGCCCTTCGAGTATAGTGTCACTTTAGTTAAGACTTCAACTATTTGATAAGAAATTTTGACAATGCTATGTTAAATAACTATTTGTTGTTTGTCAAGAGTAATATACGGAATACTTAACCGCTTACAGTCACGAGCAGAGAAGACGGACCAGAAGGTGTTGTGATGTTTGTGCTGCGCATCGGATCCTATTTCCGCTCATGTCCGTCTTGAGAGACAGGACTACGTTCCCGGCGGAGACATTCCGTTTTGGGCGGAAATCAACAACCACAGTAACAAGACAATGAGTTGCAGCGAAGCCAGGCTTCTTATGGTACTCAAACGATTTGAGCATGTGTATCTGTAGTATCGGCCTTCTTAATGAAAACATCGAAATATTTTAAGTGAACATATTTAAAACCATACATGTTGATACGTCAATCTATAATTTAATGTGCATTCTTGGAAGTTACAACAAAAACTGCATATAAATAGGAAACGTTTCGCCAAACAACTGGCTAGACTAAGCCCCATGCCGTAATCAGTATCATGTACACCGTTCCTCATAATATCGGCCCTTCTGATTGGTTGCTACGGTTTGTTTCTACGTGCATGTTCTTATTTTATAAAAAGTTTCTTAATGGAAAAACGGAACTCTTGTCCATGTTTTTCTCACATTTTCACAATTTCACAAATAAGCGGCTTATAAAAAATTTGATAAACCTACTAATCAACCAAAAACTAAATAACACGATCATGTGTTATTATAACATCGGTCGGCAATAAACATGACCTACTTTCAAATGAAAACCAGAAATCATCAGAAAGATCGTCGTAATATAAAACAAGAGATTTTAGCAGATAGTGGTATAAATCTTTTTTAACTTGTCAAACATGCCCCGAGCCTAGGGCGGTTACTGTTAAGTTGTTTACGTCTATTTACTTTCCAAATGCCACGAGAACATCTCTTAGACTATTGTTCCTTGTTCTTTCAAGACAGTGGCTTCTATCGATTTCGCCGACATTTACTGTTGGTTTAAAGGCCTCGCAAACTCCAACTACCGAGGCGTTGGTGTTTTAACTATCGGATTCTGGTATGCAGGAAATCCGCAAACAGTTTCGTTTGCTGTACTGCTCAGCTTCGTCTGAGCGAAGTTAAACGTCTAGATTACATTTTGTAAGCTTTTGGTTAGTCGCTGTCAGGATGTTGTTTTCATTTTCAAGTTTGCAAACTTTTGATAACAGTCAAGAAATCACTCGAACGACAATTGTTTGCATTGATGTCTGAAGCATTACCTCGAAAATGATTTGCTTAGTGCATTTTAGCGAAGCGGCGATTTCATCAATAGCGCCCTGGTCCAGATAAATATTCGATGCTGTTGGTATGTTCCGAGTATTCCTGTGTTGCAGGGTTTTGAGGGAAGGTTAAATTTATGATTGTTGTATTCCTAGTTCAAATTCTGGTGACGATGATTCCCTCTTTTAGTGTTTTGAATCTGTGTAGATATATTGAACATAATACGAGTATAATACTTGGAACAATGTACTAGCAGAACCCGATTATCGCGAGTAAGATACTCAAGAGTTAAGTATGATCAACACTTGAATAACGGTGTTCTGTTGTACTTAAGCGAGTAAAGTACATGCATGTTTATACTTGTTTAAAACTGTTTTGATGACAACAGTTTACATCAGCAACTGAAAAACGTTAACGTTTACTCTATATTACCTTAAGTTCCTCTCAGGCTTAATATCCCAATCCCAAATCACCGAGATAGCCACCAAAACATCGCATTTAGACTTCAAGAAAATTCAAACAAACTTCTCGCTATATTATCGGAAGGAGTGGTTTAATAAGTTCACTCGAGACTATGATTTCCAAGGATGCTTACTCTTGGACGAATTTTAATTTATTTTCTTTTTTATTAAGATGCGACACAATACATGTTTAATTGAATTTTTAAAAGAAGATGAATCTTAAAAATGAACCGGTCCTTCCAAAATATGGTATATAGGAAGTACAAGAAAAATGCTTCTAAAGTTGGCAGTTTTAAAATGGGACGCAGAATTTCTGAGATTTTGACACTTAGTAATTTCAAAAGTTAATAAAAGCAGCAACTTCAGTAGAGATAATCACATAACAACAAGAAAAAACAATACCACACCAAACAGATTCGAGAAATAATTTTTTTTTAAATTTATAGCGTTTATTCACCTCCGTACAATACACAATTTATTGTAAGTTTGCATGTTAATATGTTAATATACAATAGCGTTATTTTAACAACTCAAATAGGTTGATACAATAGAGGTAAATAAAAGCTATACATTCCTTATATATTTAGACATGCATACAGTTCACACACACACACATAGACACATACAAAAAATGCCATGTTATGATAGAAAAAAAGAAAAGCTTTGGACTTCAGAAAATTATAAACTTAAATCAGACGTTTGGACTTCAGACAATTATACACATTAATCAAATGTTCTAATTTAATAATGTTATTAAATATTTTAAGCAAACAAAAAATTTACGATAATACTTTTCTATTGATCTACAAAAAGTTTAAGAATGTGCCCGTTTAGTACTTCTTTTTCTATATATTTTGTATTAGATTGGATTTCCCAAGCTTTTCTAAGATAATTATTCAGCCCTATTATTGAAGGTAATAGACCCTTTCTCTTGCATACAAATATATATTTTTTAATTTCTAGGATGGGAATATTAATATCAGTCATGTTAATATTTGTACAACCAAATAACATCGTTTGACATGAAATCTCAGTACATTGTTGCACATTATGTGATCTTAAAAATTCTACAACATAATTTACAATTCTCTTTGTAAAAATGCAGTCCCAGAATATATGTAATAAGGTTTCTTCATTTTCACTACAGAAGGAACATAAATTGTCATAAACAATGTTTATTTTAAATATTTTAAAGATTGGGTTCCTAATATTCTGTGTACAATCCTTGTCGGGAACAACTTAGTGTATGTGTCTCTAGATATAATAAAAACAAGTGCATGCACTTTTGTCCATTCAACGTTATTAAAAGTGTATTCCATTCTGAATGGCAAGTGGGTATTTCTGTATTAAAGCTAAAACATGTTTACACAAGTTTGTTTTGATTACCCCCAAATACTATGTTATTCAAGTAAAATGATATAAATGCACAATGTATAATTGGCTTTTTTATGAATGGAAGTCCTGATAATCTGATAAATGAATGCCTTCACAGTTCTGATTAAACCTTCATAAAATAGGAAGTTAATTTTACAACCAATGAGATTTTCTATAACAGATTGTTTTATAAATTCTCCAGAAGTACACAATATATCTCTTACATATCTAATTCCCCTATCATACATATTTTTATTATATACAATATTCATACCTATCTTAAAATTGTGGTTATAAAATAAAGGCATATCAAGGATATCTTCACACTTACTAACATTTTGTTTATTGATATACTCGATGTTACATGTAAGGACATATCTCCAAAAAACAATTTTTTAAACTTATCATAATTTTTTCTATATAATTTTTCCTAAATTAAACATTTTCTTCACATCAAAGATAGAATATACTAGTTGGAAACATTGTCCATCACTTAATACAATTTTCCTTAACCATTGTCATTTTTATAGTTTTTTGAAAAGCATATATATCAGTCATGGCAAGTCCTCTCTCTTCATAGAATTTAATAGCAATAGTTTGTTTAATTTTTGCTGGTCCATTCCATACACAATTCAAACACAGGCTATTTATATGTTTTAAAACTTTTTTCTCCTGGACTTGGAAGAGCTATACACAGGTGTGTAAAAAGGGGAAGTAATAGTGATTTAACGACAGGTTATCTTTCCAAGAGATGTTAAAGTTCTTCTTTTCCAAAAAATTATGATAGTTTTGCAGCTTTTCAAGCTTACTTGAGAAGTTTATTTATATAATTTTTTTTAAAATCAACATCAAATAATATTCCTAAAACTTTAAAGTTTGTTGTGCCCCAGACTAGTTTATATTTAGTTTTTATTGAGTGTATGCTAAACATTTTGGAGCCAATCCATATAAGATTTGTTTTGTCATAATTGATTTTTAAACCAGAACATAAGGCGAAGTTATTTAAAAGATCAAGGGTAGCATTGAGAGAAATATCGGTGCCATCCAGTATCATCAGCAAATTGAGAAATTTTATATTCAATAGTAGTCTATCACTATACCTTTAATTGCATGATAATTTCTAATTTTAATTGCCAAAATGTCAGCACAAAGAATAAAAATATAGAAACTTATTGGATCTCCTTGTCGGCAGCCTCTTTTAATTGTAATAGATTCTGATAAAAACCCATTGATTTGAATAGCTGTCGAGGTATTATGTAGGAAAAGTGAAATCCATTTGTTCAATGTTGTAACAAAATTAAAATAATCTAATGTTTTTTCTATAAAATCAAACTCAAGGGTATCGAACGCCTTTTCAAAGTCAATTGTCATTAAGAGTCCAGGGATATTGTTATCTTCTGTATATTTCATAATGTCATATAAAAGTCTGGTATTCTCACCTATAAATCTGCCTTTAATAAATCCTGTCTTATCTTTAGAAATTAGAGTATCGAGGATAGTTTTTAATCTGTTAGCAATAGTCCTGGATGCAAGCTTGTACATTACATTTAAAAGCGTTAATGGCCTATGGTTTTTCAGAAAATGTCTAGGTTTATTATCTTTAGGTATACATGTGATTATACCTTGTTTTTGAGTAACTGACATGGATCCAGAGGTAAAACCATAGTTGAGGCTTCTCACTATAAAGTGGCCCAAATCTTTCCAAAAAACTTAAAAAAAATATGCTGTGAAACCATCTGATCCTGGGTTTTTGTCATGCTTCATATTTTTTTAAGTAATTGATATTTCCTTAAGTGTAAGAAGGCCTTCTAATGAGTGAGATTGTGCATTGTTTAATTTAACTGTGTTAATGCCTTTAATGTCATAATTTACATTATAAGAGTCATTAAAAACAGACTTTGTATACAATGTTTTGTAAAATTGGGCAGCTTCTTTTAAAATACTATGATTGTCAAATAGCCGTTGACCTTCGTCGTTTTCAATAAACGGGATGCTTTTACTAGATGCATGTTGTGTTTCTAAGCTACAAAAATATTTTGAAGGTTTTTCACCTTCATCAATCCACTGTGCCTTAGATCTACTGAAAGCTCTTTTCATTTTAAAATTCCGAATGCCTAAGAGTTCTTGATGCAATAGATTAAGCTATTCAATGTTTTCATTTGTTATATTGTTTTCAATGTCTTCAATTGCTTTTAAAATATAATATTCTTTTTCTTTTCTTTTTGTAGATTTGAAGCTCGAATATGATATGGTTTTTCCTCTGATTTCCATTAATAAAGTTTCTAAAAACAGTTGATCATTTATGGTAAACTGTATTAAGTCATTTTCTATAGTATTCAGACATTCAATGTTATACAGAGGTAAGACATATTGCTGCTTAATTTCTTCAATTTTTTGTTTTATACATTGAAGATATTCTAGGTCATAGAGTAACGAATTATTAAATTTCCACAGGCCCTTTCCATGTTCTAGTTTGCTAAAATTCAATTTCAAAGTAATAGGGGAGTGATCTGATCTGTAGCTTACGTTTATTTCCGATTTCCGGATATACTGACTGAAATCATTAGTTGTTAAAAATAAGTCAATCTGGCTTGTTGGGCAGTGTTGGGCTTTCACCAAGTTAAACATTTTGCATCACCGTTTATGACTCTAAAAGTATCTATTAGGTTTTCATCATTGATTACAGAAGATAACAATTCCCTCGACTTCTTATTATTATTCAATTGGTTTTATAGTTGGCATAATCAATATTCACATCAAATACTAAATTAAAATCTCCACATACAATTTATGACTTATTTCCTATGGTCTCTATTATATTAAACAGTTTACTATAAAACAAAGGAGTATCATTATTTGGTCCATAAATAGTACACAGAGATTCGAGAAATAATGACTACTTTGAATTACATTCATTACCGAGGACAATCGATTTCTTTGAGGATGCACCTCTATGTTCTCTGATAACTCATGATGTAATCTGCATATTAACCCGTTGCATGCTGGGTAATTTGTCTTCTGCTAAAATGTCGTCTGCAGAATTTCTAAAATTAGCATTTTCTTCGATTTTTTTCAAAGAATACTATCAGAATAGCAAACAGTTTGGATCCTGATGAGACGCCACGTTCTGTGGCGTCTCATCTGGATCCAAACTGTTTGCAAAGGCCTTTAAAATTCAGCTCCAACGCTTTAAGGATTAATTTACCGCATATGCTATCTTCGAAATAAAACAATTATTGCTTCGTTTTCAGGATGTCTCGTACCATGCAGAGGCTAGAGCTTACGAAGAGTCAATCGTTCTCTCCCAAATCAAGCATCGCGAGATTGAAGGTGGCGGCACTGACGCCTACGTCAACAAGAAACTTCATATCCCTGTGGTCCCCCCTTCGTTCCTTAAGAACTGTAGGATAATTGATATCCGTTACTATGTTGTGGTAGGTGGCATTTTTGAAAAAGTATATCCACTGATGTTTAAGGTACCTTTAAGTGATCGACTTCGGCTACGATATCACAGCATAGCCCGTTTTAAAATGCTGGCATATGCTAATATATTTTGTTGGAGCCCTTTTAAAAATGTTGATATCTGCTACTGACCCATGATAAAGCCTGATTTAAGAGACACACTTCCTTTATCTGTCATGTTGTGACCCGTTTTAAGAGTCTTATATATACTACTATTTTAGTGACCCGTATGCAATACTTAGACGGGTATGTTACTTCGTATTACACTTATATATGTTAAAATTTCGTCGTAACGGTATGTCCCATTTTCAAAGACTGACATCCGCTACAGAATATTTGTTATTTAAGGTCCATTTTAAGATACTTATATCCGCTTCTATGTCAAGTATAACCCATTGAAAGAGACCGATATATGTAACTCTCTAAGGTATTACTAATTTTAAAATACTGATATATGTTTCTATGTCATATCATGGCTCGTTTTAAGAGACTGATATCCGCTACTATGAAATGTATGATCCGTTTTAAGGGACTGATATCCGCTACTATGAAATGTATGATCCGTTTTAAGAGACTGATATCCGCTACAATGCCATGTATGATCCGTTTTAAGAGACTGATATCCGCTACTATGAAATGTATGATCCGTTTTAAGAGACTGATATCCGCTAATATGAAATGTAAGATCCGTTTTAAGAGACTGATATCCGCTACTATGCCACGTATGATCCTTTTTAAGAGACTGATATCCGCTACTATGAAATGTATGATCCGTTTTAAGAGACTGATATCCGCTACTTTGTCATGTATGATCCGTTTTAAGAGACTGATATCCGCTACTATGAAATGTATGATCCGTTTTAAGGGACTGATATCCGCTACTATGAAATGTATGATCCGTTTTAAGAGACTGATATCCGCTACTTTGCCATGTATGATCCGTTTTAAGAGACTGATATCCGCTACTATTAAATGTATGATCCGTTTTAAGAGACTGATATCCGCTAATATGAAATGTAAGATCCGTTTTAAGAGACTGATATCCGCTACTATGCCACGTATGATCCATTTTAAGAGACTGATATCCGCTACTATGAAATGTATGATCCGTTTTAAGAGACTGATATCCGCTACTTTGTCATGTATGATCCGTTTTAAGAGACTGATATCCGCTACTATGAAATGTATGATCCGTTTTAAGGGACTGATATCCGCTACTATGAAATGTATGATCCGTTTTAAGAGACTGATATCCGCTACTTTGCCATGCATGATCCGTTTTAAGAGACTGATATCCGCTACTATGCCATGTATGATCCGTTTTGAGAGACTGATATCCGCTACTATTAAATGTATCATCCGTTTTAAGAGACTGATATCCGCTTCTATGAAATATATGATCCATTTTTAGAGACTGATATCCGCTACTATGTCATGTATGATCCGTTTTAAGAGACTGATATCCGCTACTATGGAATGTATGATCCGTTTTAAGAGACTGATATCCGATATTATACCATTAATGGTCAGTTTTAAGAGACTGATATCCGATAATATGCCATGTATGATCCGTTTTAGGAGACTGGTATCCGATCCTTTGTCATAATATGGCTAGTTTTTAGAGACTTTATCTGTTTCTATGCCATGGTAAACCCCCATTTTTTGAGACGACTAAAAGTCTAATATTATATATGTACCAATTAATCGACACTGATATCGACTTCAATGTCATTGTATGTGTCGCCTTAAAGGAATGTATCATATGTTTCGCCATGTACTGGATTTTCTCATTAAATGCTTTAAATTGATTATTGAAAACATTGGGACTAAATATCTCACGTAAAAAAGAATACAATTTTAAAAATTGATAGAAGTAATCCTCAACTGGACTTGAACCATTGATCATTGGAGTAAAAGTCTAGCACTGAAACCACCCGGCCATCCAAGCTTATATATTCATGTATTTTATTTTATATTTTATATAAGTAATTCTCGTTATGTCACAAACATATATAGCAACCAAACACTCCAAATTATTCAATCGCTTCGCGTTTGTAAAGCTTTATAATTTCCAGGTGTTTAAATCGTCAAAAGACGCAGTTAAAGGACATATAGTAGAGCATGGTAAATCTTTAGTATTACTTTTAGTTACAAATATCATAGCTTTAACACAAATTTGCAAATTTGAAACATGTTTTGTATGTTCTGTACAATTCAGCAAAACGCTAAAGGTCCCTTTAAGACACTGACATCCGTAACAAACACATTGTATCTTCCGTTTTTTAGAGATTGATATCAGCTTATGTCATATATTGCACTCCTTCAAAACCTCGACGGTGTTATAATACTGTCCGTTTTTATTAATATTAGCTTCTATGGCATGCATGGTTCGTTTGACAGACATCCGTTATTATGGAAAGGTATGGTCTGTTTTAACAGACTTTTTGTCGCTTCTCTGTACGGAGTGTTGGCCAGCTGTAAGAGACTGATATCCGACTCATTTTAGAGACTGATATCTACAGCTATATAATGTGTTTTGTCGCTTGAAGATGACGGAACGGGCTACTTTGTCTTCCAAATATTTGCATGATAGTTTTTAATACTTTTTCGACATATGTCGAACTGCTTTGAAGCGGAGCACATCTATGCTTACAGATTCTCGCACGATACATTAATGACGGTAATTTGTAGTTGTTTTTTCTAGGGGATACATTATACACGGTCGTAAATCACGATCGCCACCTCTTTTTTAAGATGCATTGATAAATTAGCCAATTGATGAATGATTTAGGATGAATTAATCTTCGCTGAGTCGCACTACATAGTCCGATTTTTTTTTAAATAATGCGATACATGCTTGAAAATATAAACACAAAACATAAACAACGTTTTCAACCTATAAAATAATCCATTAAATTTCTTAACATCCGGACCTAAGTGCCACATCGGAAGTTGCATTGGCTCATTTATTAATGCATCTCGAAAAAGAGGTTGCGCCCGTGGTTAACGGCCGTGTTGTAAATCGACCTCATGCCAATTCGCCCAATGTGAGAAAGCTATCGTCTTTATATTTTGGTTAAGCGCGGAATGTCTTGATATATTTAACGGTCTACCGTTTAATTTAGTCAATACATATTTGACAATAATGCGTCATCAAATATATATTAGTTTTAGTGTAAGCGTCATGCTAATGTAATTTGCAGTAACTGTATGTTCGCAGATAACAGTAGAAATACCCGGTCCCCACTTCAATCTTCATGTTCCAATTGAAGTTGTGATTGGCTCCATTCCTCTCCGATCCGTCGCCCAGCAGCATGGACTCGCACTTCCGGATCGCCAGGCTCCTACTGCCCCATTAGCAAACCTGCCGTTACCACCCCCACCCTACTTAGGAGCTCCCGTGGGACTCTACAACTTTACTGCGCATCCTCCTCCACTTCGTCAGTAATTCTTATTAGATTAAAGAAGTTATGTAAATCTTTACCAAGTGTGATGCAATTAATGCATATATAGCCCCCAGATTAATAAATAGCAACATACATGTTGCCGTTTCGGACAATTATTTTGTCAAAGTAACTTTATATTAAATGGCTGTTAAGTTGATAAAAAGAGAAAAACTTTGCTTACTTTTTCACGCCGGGTATGCAGATACTTTGCTAACGGATGGCACTTCGATAACAGAGAACAACCAAAGCCCAGCGCGAGTGGAGAGGTCTAAATTTTTTTGCATTTATGTTCTGTTCATCTAATTTCAGATACAGAACATTGTTTGGTCAATTAATGGTATAGAATTTCGAATTGTGTAGAAATAAATTAGCGGAAAAAACGGTGGATGGTGTAAAAAACGATAAAATTCCATCGATAACCATCATGAATTGGATGATCAGCACATATTTCCAACAAAATACAAATACTTGTATATAAATCAAGAACGTGCTTACTTTTCGAAATAAAAGATCAATATGTCCATTAATGATACAACAAATAACATTGTAGTTTATTAACGTATTTGAGAAAGAGTTTAAAGAGTCGGATGCCAAATTTTCATCGACACTTATTTAATCGATCATCTCAATTACAAATGGCTCTATCCCCTATTACTCGGTACTTTTTTACCAGATATAACGCACTTTTAAGTGAATCAGAAATGTAGATTTCGCCACGGAATGCTTTTATGGCTATGCATTAGTATCGTCTTGATGATGCGATTCTTAGAAGCACCAAGTAGATAGGATTTTATGAAGAACAAATATGCATTGCCTCTTAAAGACCCCTTCGATCCCATTATTTAGAGTCCTGCTTTTAGTAAAACTAGAAATAGCGCGGCAGAGGCCGACGCGTATCCCCACGCCGCATGTTTGACCCAGGGGCGCCCCAGGGTTTGTAATGGGGCCATGCATGGTTGAGATTAACCGTATGGCCATGAGAGAAGTTCAGTGTCAATTCGAAGTGAATCGATGTAGAAATGACGAAGTTATAGTAAAAGGCAATTTAGGGTGGGTGTGGCCTATGTGGGCGGGGCGCCCTAGGGTTTTTTATGGGGCCATGCAAATATGAGATTGACCGTATTGTCATAAGAGACGTTCAGTATCAATCTGATATGAATCGGTGTAGAAATGAAGAAATTATAGTAAAATGCAATTTTGGGTGGGCGTGGTCTATGTAGGCGGGGCGCCCCAGGGTTGGTAATGGGGTTATGCATAGTTGAGATTTACCGTATTGCCATAAGAGACGTTCAGTATCAATTTGAAGTGAATCGGTGTAGAAATGAAGATATTATAGTAAAAGGCAATTTTGGGTGGGTGTGGTCTATGTGGGCGGGGTGCCCCAGGGTTGGTAATGGGGCAATGCATAGTTGAGATTGATCGTATTGTCATAAGAGAGGCTCAGTATCAAATTGAAGTAAATCGGTGTAGAAATGAAGAAGGTAATATAAAATAACCTAAAAAATGAGTGAAAATCTCTGACCCGGCCCCACCCCGACCTCCATAACTTTTGACCCAGGGGTCAAATCAAAATTCCTAAAAGTACAGGGTCGCACATATGCTCATAGCTACCATGTATGTAAGTTTCAATGTTCTAATGCAATACTGTAGGAGGAGATAGTGGCCAGGACGGACGCTTTTTCAAAAAGCGTGGGGATTATAAGTAAACACGAACGGGTTGATCCACATTATCCATTGCATTTTCCTCTCTCTGAATCACAAGTGACCACAACAAAAACAAGTTCATTATGTAGAAAATCTTTTCCGATCGTCACTTGAAATATATTTGTTAAAAAAACGTTTTAATCTTATATTGCAAATATAATTGTAATAGTAATGTGTTTTTGAAAACGAATAACGCCATCGGTCATATTTCGCATGTGTTTATTATAAAGTTATGCATATATTCCCATATTTGTCACGCTTGACTATGCACATTGATCCGTATTTAAACATGCTTGGTAAAAATAGGTTTAATAAACATAAATCTATTTCAGGTATAACATAAAACTCTGATATCACAGTGTCCAATTTGTTGATGCGGCGTCTCATCAGGGTCTGCGCTGTTTGCTTAAATGAAATATTCAATCCAATTTAGAAGGATGGGAGAGTCCACTAGGCATACATCGGTTAAAAACAAAACTTAGGAACTTACCTCTGTCGCGTGGCTTTTGTTTTTCTCTGTTATCAAAGTGTCATCGGTTATCGAAGTATCGGTATTACCAGCGTGTCTATTAACATTAACAAGTTTGCCAGTGTTATTACTTTAATTGGTCCATAATTATACACAACACTTTGTAACACTGAAGCTCAAATGAAATGAGCGCTATTGTCATTCACTCGTCTATAATTATATAAAAGCTTGTTATTTGTTTTCCAATTTTAAGCAAAAACGACATTTTTCCCGGAGCATTAAAGCCTTTAATTGCTCCGTCATTATAGAAACGTATGTACATTGTGTTGCCCTGTTTTAGCGCCAACACATTTCGTCCAGAGCGCTCTTGTTGTTTAGTTGCTGTTCATTGAAACGAGTATTATATATCTTGCCTTATTTTAGCGCAAACAACTTTCGCCCCGAGCTTTCTCGGAGCTCACAGCACCAAGGAGGCAGGGGACAAGGACTACACCTATGGAAACACGAAGTTCGCACCCTTGTACACGTACTATAACTGGAGCAATCCTAGTCCTTACACTTGAGATCAATGGATAATTTGCTCGTTTGTGTACTAAATTGAATAGCCATGTACATGTTGTAGTTAAGTAGTAAAGACATATGGATTTATTATTCAAATCCATAAACTGTTTTTGTATGCGCTTATGAAGCAATGGCCAAAATGTTAGCTACATACATTAGTAACAATCCACTATTTTATTCGCCAATAGAAGAATTAACCCAGTTGTGCCTAGCGCCTAGAAGAAAGGCCTTTGCAAACAGCGTAGACCCAGATGCGACGCCGCATGATGCGTCGTGTCATCAGGGTCTGCGCTGTTTGCTTAAATATATTTCTGTAAGAAATATTCTAAATCAAGAAATTAAATTTCTAGACACACCTAATTTTGGAAATAAATTGATCCAATTTAGAAGGATGGGAGAGTCCACTAGGCATAAATGACTTAAGGCTTGCGTATGGTAACGGTAGCTGTGTATAATCACCGCGTTTTGATCTGTTAGTATGTATTATATATGTAGCAGTTGTATATCAGTTGTATATCTTTACTTGCCTTTAAAGATTACGTATGCACTGTTTTGCTCTGTGCAATATGCTGTACAACATTTTAAATTTGTAGTAAGCTAACGTATTTGCGGACATTCAAATATGAAAAGAGTCGGACGCCACATTTTCATGGGAACCTCTTTATCTGATCATCTCAATGACAATGGCACTTATGTTCCCGATGACCCGACACTTTTTGACAGATATAACACGCTCTATTGAAGTAAACCGAAAACTGGAATTTAGCTGTAGAATATGGTTATAGTAGGAAGGCAATAAATAAAAATTTATGTACTGACGTAAACACACAAAGGCACAACGAAAATTTGCCTTATTGTTCTTATTATCATGAGTATAATGGCATGATAAATATTTGTTTCCAATTAAATTATTATTCTCTAAGAAGGCTTTGTCATTTATTTTGAATCTTGGAGTTTTCTACAGGGTGTTTAATTTGTAGTTTGTAAAATATTTTGTTTGTTGTTTTTTTTTTGCAAGTATGTTTTCTACGAATGATGTTTGAGTACATTGTTTTTTATGTGTATTAATGGTAGATTTAATATATATGGGTATGCTTTTAATTAATGTGTAATACATTAGGAAATTGTTTGAAGGTATTCCGTATATGTAACCTATATTATTATAAGAATAGAAGTATTTTATTCTGTAATCGTACAATTGGTCGACATATTTAATGTTTTGTTCAAACCAATGTTTATAGAAAAATGTCTTATTGTTTGAAGTAATGTCTTTATTGTTCCATAAAATAGTTTTACTGTTGGTTTCGGTTTCTAGATTATGAGTAACATTAGTCCATGCCGATAGAACACTAGATAGAAATATGTTTTCGTTTGCAATTTCATGTAAAATGGTATTGCTGATATTACATTTAAATAGTAAGGAGTCGCCATTTTTAGAATTTTCTGCTAGAATAATTTCCATTTACTCGTATTGGTATTATCTAGGTATCTTTTAACCCAGCTGCATTTGATTGCATTCAAGAATTAGTCGATGTCCGTTAATTGAATACCTCCATTTTCTACAAATTGAAATAACTGAGTTCGTTTAATTTTATCAGGTTTACCGTCCCATATGAAATTAAATATTGCTGATTTGATATCATTAATAATATCATTTGGTGGATTTGGGAGGACTGTTAGTACATAAACGAATTTAGGTAGTGCACACGTTTTCAACACTGTGTTTTTTCCGATTAATGTAAGTTTACGGTGTTGCCATGATTTTAAGCAGTTTTTAAATTTCTGTAATTTAGACAGTATGTTTTTTAAAACTGTTTCATTTTCATTATTTGTAAATGTAATTCCTAACGTGGTGGCTTCATCTGATGTTCAAATGAATTTCATTTCTTTTTTATGATGGACATTACTTTGTTTTAATTTACCTACTCGTAGCACAGTGCATTTTGTTTGTTTAGTTTAAGACCCGATGTCATTCCGAAAAGGGTTAGCGACTCTATAAGGTTATAGAAAGAGTCACAATTGTCAATTAAGATATAAGTTGAAAAGTCAGCAAAAAGGGACTGTTTAATTTCGTCGTCAGGCTCTAACGATATGCCATTTATATGTTTATTTGATTGGATGTGATGTGATAGATATTCGATGTATATGATAAATAGCGATGATGATAGTGGACATCCTTGTCGAACCCCTCGTTCGATGTTAAAACTGTTTGAGAAGAAGCCATTGTTAATGATTATACTGTTAATATCGGTATAGAATAGTTTTACCCATTGAATGAGACGTTCACCAAAGTTCATTTTTTCTAAGCAAGAGAACATAAATGAGTGATCAAGTGAATCGAATGCCTTTTCCTGGGTACATTGATGTTTGTGACGTCATACGACCTACTTTCCCAGTTGTAATCTACATGCATATGTCATTGGGTTTATATTTTATTTTTATTTTCTCTGTGACAGGCGTTTCTTGTTTGATTTACTTTTTTAGCAGTACCTAAACAACCAAGCAATGTAATATGGAACTTTTACACCCATTATTGCTGCTTCTTCCTGTATTTGTGCGATAATGACCTGAAATATAAACTTCATGATGCTATATTTTTAAATCTTTTTCTATAAAGAAGGAATGTAGTTGACACTTGTTCATAGTTTCATTCCATCGTTCCTCAAAAAGTTGTAACTCTGTTGCTCTGGTATCTTCAATACCATTGAGTAATTAAATGGTAATACAATTGAACGCGTTTTAATTCCCTTTTATTATTGTTTAATTTGAGTTACAATACTATGAGGTTAAATTTTATTTACACTTAAATGTATTATGAATATTGCTCGGCCAAGTGTGAGGTTGAGCGCTCCAAAACCGGTTTAAACCCCCAATGCTTTGCATTGACTGTTCCAAGGCCGTGACCCCAGCTTTATTCTTATTTGTGTTTATGTTGTTTTGTATTGTGCTGTAGTGTGCTGTTTTGTTCTGTTTGGGCAATTGGTCACTTGCCTTAAATAAAGGAACTTCTAATTGTTTATAATAATAATTCAATAGTACTCCAGCAGCTGGAGTTTCACTTCTTTATATTTTCAAAGTCTGCAAAGAATATTAGACCAGAATTATTTGAATTGTTGAAATAGTTAATGCATTATTGTATAAGACGAACGTTTTCACCAATGTAACGTCCTTTTATGAAACCAGATTGAGTTTTTGAAATGATTGATGGTAATATTTTTTTAATTCTGTCTGCTATACTTTTAGTTGCTATTTTATAATAATTGTTCAGTAAGCTTATCGGGCGCCAGTTTTACAAGGCTTCTAAGTTTTTTTTTTACGGGTTTTGGAATTAGTGATAGTATACTTTGTTTGTGAAGCGCAGTTAAATTTCCATTGTAAAAGAATAATTGCGTGAATAAGTTAAATGGGTTTTAATATCATTCCAAAATATTTTATAAAAAATCGATAGCGATGCCATCAGATCCTGGGCTTTTGTTGTTTTGAATTTCTTTAAGAGCTAATCCACATTCATATTCAGTCAGTAATCCGTTACATAATTGTTTTTCCTCTTCATTTAAAGCATGATGTGTATTTTTAAAAAGGGTGTTATTTTCGACATTATTGCGTTTGTAGATTTCGAAAAATAGGCGTTGTTCTTCTAGTATTTGATTTCTGTTCATTATGTCTTTGCCATCGACTACTAGTTTGTGTATAGTTTTGTGTTGGCTTCTTCGTTTTTCAATGTTTGTAATTTCTTTTGTATTTTTGTCATTATGTTCAACATGTTGTGCTCGCGCTCGAAGTATTATGCCATTGAGGTGTGTATGATAGATTCCTTCTAATATTTGTTTTTTGAAGCAATTTCATTTTCAATGGCGGTGGTATCATTTGTGTTTGTTTCATACAACGGTTTTTCAAGTGTTTCAATGTATTTTACGGTTTCAATTTCAAGTTTGTGTTTTTCTTTTTGTTTAAATGATGTGTATCTTATTGTTTTGTTACGTATATTACCTTTATTTTTTTTCGATAAGGTGTTTGGATTTGCATCTTTGTTATGTTTAACTGTATTGATTATTTCTTGTTTTATTTGTGTTTGATATTTATATCTTATAGGATGCTATTATTATGTTTAAAGTATCCTGGGCCTCTTTCAGGTTGTATTTTATGTAGTTTAAGTTCAACTAGCGAGTGGTCAGTCATGAAACCTGGATTTATGTTGCATGTGTCAATAATATTGCAGAGTGACCCAGATATTACAAAAGTCTCATCTGCAAAATATTGTTGGTTTTGTGTTTGAGTGCCAGGTGAATTTTCTCTCATTTGGGTTTACTGTACGCCCGATGTCTATCAAATTGTAGTTTTCAATTAAAGTATTCAAAATGTTTCTATTGTTTAAGTGAGTATGTTTTCATTTCTTTTATCTAATAATTGGTCAAGAACAATATTGAAATCACCTCCGATTATAATGTTTTTATCGTGGTTACTTATTATATAGGATTGTAGTGTTTCGTAAAATTTGGATTCATCTAAGTTAGGGCCGTAAACGTTTATTAATGTTAATTGTGTTTCGTGTATTTTTATATCTATACTTGATTGTCTGCCAATTATTATTACGTTAAAGTTATCCACTGTTATCCCTGTATTTTTTTTTTATCAAAAAGCGATTCATTGTTTATTTGTGTGTTGTCCACTAAGATAAATATCTCCGTCCCATTCGTTTTCAAGGCTTGTGCTAAAGTAAGTGTTAGGTGACTTTCCTGTAAAAGACATATATTATACTTTTTCACCTATGTAAGATATTTATTTATACATTTAAGATTCCTAAAAATGTTTAACTATTTTCTTAAATAATTTAACCCATTATATATTTTGCTGAAACAATATCGGTGAGATTTCTGAGCGGTGTCTTAATCTTTTTTGAAACTGTCCTACCATCCCAACTATTGCCAGACATATTCACAAAAAACATTTAAAATACTTATATAACAATAGCATGATAAGTAAAACTAAATATAAACAAAATATAATACGCAATTCAATTGGCTTGTGTATTAAAAACAGTAGTTTAATATAACTATTTTAACATAGTGTTGAAAGATGGTATTCACTATTGATACAGTTTCTCTAAGTTCATTTTCAAATGTGTGTATCAATTTAGTACACATCATTTATGCTTATCTGTCACATAATTGCGGTTTCTGCTTTGTTTTTAATGTAGATATTGTTAATGTTGTTCCTGTATGTGTTTTATTCAAAACATTTATGTTGTTTGGTCTATGACCTGTATGATAAACCGATCATTTATTGTGATATGAAGTATCACACATTAAAATATCAATCAACTCCTTATATGCTATATCTATAATATAAAGAATACACAAATTAAATATGCATTCATGAAGAGTTAAGCAAATTATAGACCTTAAGATGTTGCTCTTAAATCTTTTTTTCTATTTCAGACAAAAAATGATGAACATAAATTATATGTAGACCTGTGTTTCGTAAGAAAACATCGATTTTCGCTCATGTGCGTGGACATAGGATTTATAAATAATGGACTGAATTATACTGCATATTACAGCAGCCCCTTTAAGTACACAGATATTTGCTATGTACATCGGGACTATAGAATCATCCTTTAAGTTGCTAGTTCATCATTCAAGTCAAACTTGTACTGCTCTGGGGAAGCATACTTGTACATATGGAAACAACGAAGTAAGCTCTATATAAAAAGGGGGCATGCGTATACGGCAGCTTACCGGGTTTAAATGAGGTTAGTTGGAACTTACTTCGGATATTTTCACCCGGTAAGCCCTTTAGGCTCTACCGTGTTTGCGCTTCTCTCGTTTTTGTTTGTTTCAAGATCGTAGACGTCGGGATAAAAAAGGTTTTTTAAAGGAATACCGCCCACAAATCTGTTACCTACTTACGTGGCGTTCGTGAAATCAGATGTAAAAGTAAAAATATCATTTACTTTTATAACACACTTTATTGACGCACGTTTACAGTAAAATATAACTAAAATCCCGACGCCTTTTCATCTCTGATAACTAATTCATTGTCGAAAGAATTGGTTTAAACCCTCTTTTTGGCACTGACTTACTTTTAAGCACATTTTGGGACCTGACGTCCCAATGACAAACAGCTTGTTCCTATGTTTTTGAGCTTGACACGAAATACCTACCCATCTTTAATAAAATTTATATGTCTACGCACCCCCCCCCCCCCGTTTACAAACATAACTTAATTCATTGAAAATTTGTTTAATCCATGATGTGTATGTACAAACAAACCTCATTAAAGTAGCTAGTTCATAATTCAAGCCATACTTGTACGTCGTGGGAAAGCATATGGGATCTTGTTTTCCAGAGAATTAAGCGTTACATTAAAAAGTATGACCGAAATAATTGTACGCCTGATTTATTAGATTAATCCATAATGACAGTGTTGTTATTAAAACACTTTTAGCGTTTAGTTCACGTTTATGACACGTGATACGGATTAATGTTTCTGTATATGTTTGTTCGTTCGCTTTCTCCCCAAGTTTGGACCTTTAAACAGACATTCGCAATATTAGGTTGTATTAAATTGTTTGCATTTTCCCTAAAGAATACAGTCTTAACAGCGATATTTAACATGTTTCATATGAATGTGTATTTTGAAATGTCATACCAGACTATTATTCATATTTACTTGCATATTCAATCCATGCGATTTAGTTCTTTTCTGACTTTTTGTGATATGAAACTATTTATGTAAATCGAAACGGGACGCATGCTTAAACGATTGTCTTTAGAAAATGTTTGCTTACTTATTTGCAAAATCGTCATTAAAAACACCGTGTTGTGTCGCTTACAATTAACAAAAAATATGTTGCTGTCCGTAAGGACCAGATACGAAACAAGCGAACGGCTTTTCATTGTCATTTTTATTTAGAATATAAGTAGTGAATCTACATTATTGGGAAAATGAAAGTTCAGTTATAACTTGTTATTTGTCTTATGATATTTAATTAAAATGCGCAAATGATGTTTATATCGCATGACAGATCTTGTCTCGGAGATTCTACTAATTGATTGATAAAACAACTCCTATTAAAAACTTGTGCACTCTAAGTATGCATTCTTGTACATAAGGATTTATTTTAGCGACATCAGCTTTAAGGTGGGTTCCCACTGCCGATCCGATCAACTCAATCAACCCGATCACAGAAATTTCCCGACCAAACCCGACCAAGCTCGACTAAAAAGGGTATACACGACTTCTTCTCGACCTCTTGTCGATAACACACGACCCCCACACGACTCATTCAAGACACCCACTCAACCATCTTTCCGATTTCCGCTCGATCACCTCGACCTATACGCGAGCCCTATACGATCTCAGCTCGACCAAGTGGACCTCAGCTCGATCGCCACCAGATCTTCACACGACCAGATCGTGATGGTCGTACTACAGTTGTACAAAGCGATCTAATATAACTCGGGTAGAGGTCGAGCGGATCGGGCACAGAGCTCGTGTATGGTCAAATAGCAATCGGGAAGTGATCGTGTACGGTCGACTAGCCGTCGGGTAGCAGTCTAGTAAATATGTACATCAAATCGAATAGAGCTCGAGTGGATCGTGTAGCGATCTAAAATAACTCGGGTAGAGGTCGAACGGATCGGGTACAGATCGTGTTAAAGATGTCAATCCGATTGCCACACGATTGCTTTACGATCAAATCGATTTTCTAATAATACTAATACTCGACCACTTCCCGAGCGCTTCTCGATCCATTTCCTACTCGACCGCTACTCGATATTTTATGACATGTCAAAAAATATCGGGTAGAAAGGCCGACCAATGCCGACCTACTCGACCGCCCCCGACCACTCATGCCGACCGAACCAGACCAGTACCCGACCGCTTGGTCGGGCTTGATCGAGTTGATCTGATCGGCAGTGGGAACCCAGCTTTAAGCTCTTAAGCCCTTGGTAACATTGGGGATCATAATAGGGAAACCACAGATATCTAAAAATAGTTTTGTTAAAACAATCAAAATTATCGATATTTTTCACTTCTATTTTTAACTGTTTAAAACAGTGAAATACCAGTTTTAACTCACTGATATTTCCCTATATACCATCGGAAAATATCAAACGAATGACATTATGCACTTCTTTGTAGAAAATGAGATCCTGTGTTTACTTCGCAAAATAGACTTCGAAAAGTCATTCCATGCATTTAAGTGGTCTATTTTCACAAAATGCTCTTTTCTACTTAAAGTTCAGTCCGGTGCTTTCACTTGTATTGAGATCTTAAAAGAACAAAGAATGTATAACAATATAATATGATGAAATTGAACATGTATTGCCCCAGTTTGCGGACGGTTCTACTATTTTGTTTGATCGTACTGAACAATCCTTTAATGCAACGCTGTTTAAGATGATTATGCAAACTGTAAATTGTAATAAAAAAATGTTCATGATATAGCCAACAGCAAATATAGATCTGATATCATAGAAACGAGATTGAAATTAAGAAAGATAAAACACAGCTTTTGAATGCTTTTTTAAATGGCATCGGTGACCTTTCAAGCATACTTAAAATATTGTTAATGCTGAATTGAATTTACTCAATGTATAACAGTGTCAAATAACGCTTTAAACCACTTTGAATTTAAATCTATAAATACATGTATTTTGAAAGGTGAGAAAATCAATGTGTTTTTATGCAAGATCTGCAGGTATACAAAAAGAGTATTATTATCGATCGATCGACTTCATTTAAAGATTTGGTATTGTTTGTTAAACGTGAAATAGTCGGGTGGTTTATACGTCTCGGTTGGTTAATTGCAGAAGCTATTTCAAAATTAGATAACTTGATTTGGCGCAAATAGCAATCAACGGTTATTTGTGTTAATGAAATACTCACATTCGGTTTTATGCAATAAATAATGGGCACTAGTGAAACGGACATTAAGAAGTAGAAAATGCCGAAACCAAGCCTTCAGATTATGATAGACGACGAGAAGATGGCTTATTTTCCGGGTGACACGATTACCGGACGGGTACAGTTCGTCGTAGATGTAGCCCTTACAGTAAAATGTAAGTTACAATATTTTGTTTAATACGCTTGTAAAAATGTTAGGACATGAGTATAATTATAGTGGTATATCAGAGATCGGGATATTTTTTTCTCAGATGGGATTACTGCCCCATATATGAAAAAAACAATGGGCACTTACAAATTTTAATGGGCACTTAGCAAAAATGAATTGGCAATTCTAAAGATTTATTTTGGGTAAAAAATACATACAATAGGAAAATCAGCGTCAGTAAAATTGCGACCCCATCAAATTTATTTCCGAGTCTGTCAGACTGTGATGCAACTATATTGTTTAATATATTAATTACATTAAACAAACCCGATATTATAGTAGATTAAAATAGAAATACCTTGTAATCTGATAATTAGTATAAATAATCCAATAAAACACTGCCATCATTTACGATATATGTGTTTAGGAATGTAGTAAACACGGGCGTCCGCCATAAATAGGAAATGTACAGAAAGTTTATAAATCGGAACTAATCGGTATATCTCATGACAACAAGTCAAAAACTTTAACAAGCATTACCGCGAAGACGCGGGGATCGATCTACCTCGTTTTCTTTATGAACGATCTCGCATGTCGAGTAAGAGCGAACAAATAATTTGTGTAAGAGTAGTTAATCTTATATTAGATTTATGCAACGTGGATCGCATTGCGTAATGGTGCGCATCGAATTACAGAAATGATGCGCAGTTTTACGTTTTTATGGGAAAAGAACGCACTGCGCACCATTATCCCAGTCTCTGGTATATAATTACATGTCGTAACACCTTGCGGATATTTTATAATTTGTATTAACAATTATGAAGTATCAACACTTATAAACATGTGTTGTGCGCAACTTTTGAAAACTCTACGATCAACCAGAAAAAATAACGTATACAATATTTAAGTATTACACAATACTAAGACTATATTTTTTGCTTGTTAGAGGCATTACAAAATATATACATAAATCCAACAGTATAAATATAATAGGCAATAAACTAAGAAACATACTACGAAGCCGAATGCACAAGAAGACACACACTGTAAGATTTATAAGAAAGCACCAATATTTAAATCACATTATATACAAGCACCATAAATGGCAATAAACATGTGTGACAATTTTTGCCGGTACTTTATCCTTTAGGTTCATTATTCTTTGAGTTAATTCCTATTATTAACATTAAAACGAAAGTACGTTTCCCGCCGTGTGCATGCATTTGTCTTTTCGGTAAGTTCCACGCAAATAGCTTGTGTATTTAAAATTGATCATTGTATGTTCATGTTAATACGTTAATGATTTAATAATAAAAGTCGGTTATTTAGATGCTCGATATGTATGACATAATATAGTCGCAGTATTCTTCAATTATGGTTTGTAACGGTAGGGTTGTGTTTTCATGAAATGAAATAGTAGGGTGATGTCTTTAGGTAACGGTTCACGTGAACTATCAGTATATAAAGCGCTGCTCCACTTGGAGCAGTCAGTCTGCGTTCGATTGCCGAACAGATCATAACGTTTAATACGTTACAGTAATTAGAGACCATATAGCATTGGAAGTATCTGTGACTTTGGATACCTTTTGAGTGGAGGTGGCCCAGGTGTTGCCGTATGGGCAATGTTGCCGTATAGGCGTTTAGGGTTCTTTCTTCGAACAACACGTTTGGGTTACTCAATATATTAAATTTACGATGTTAATTATAAATATACATCTAAATATCATGAATCGTATGCAAAGAATGACATTCTCTTATAATAAGTATACATTTCAATTATATGTAAAAATGATGTGTTCCGACGGTAAGATACCAACAAAATTAATACACAAATACTACTATTAAAACAAAATAAATACAATAAAACAACCAACAGACATGAATATAAAAGATACATCAAATGCATATTTACCTAAATATATTATATTGACGATGTTAATCATAAATATACATCTTAATATCATGAATCGTATGCGGAGAATGACAATTAAAATAGTCATTCATGCACACGGATGCGGTTGAGTGAATAAACTCATGCGTGACAAGCCAAAAAGTGTTAGTAAAAAGAGTTCAACTTTCTTCTCAGTCTCTACATACTAAAAACTAATCAAACACTACAAAAGAATGCTACTAATCCTATTTACAGGTAAAATCTACTCTGCCCAATCATTAAACAACGAGAGCAATGTTTTCCTTTAACAATAATTTACTTCAATATCATTCAGAATAAATATATTTATGAAATAAATATATTTACAACAACGACAATTTAAATACGTCTATAACACAGGCAACTTTGCGCATAACATACCATAGCTTGGAGGGTAAGCTTGAGACTCATATATTAGTTCGGGTCACAGGTCTCTTATGGTAATATTAGTCAGTGCACGTTTCTGGTCTCTTAGGTCAGCCTGAGCTAGGGACTTCTTTGTGACTTTCGAGTAAGGTGACCCAGGCAACTTTGCGCATAGCATACCATAGCTTGCCGGGTAGCCTAGATACTTATATATAAGTCCGGGTCGCAGGTTTCCATTCCAGTTAGTGCACGTGTCAGGTCTCGTAGGTCAGCCTGAGTCTGTCAAGCTTCTTATTGTCGCTTGTACTACACTGGTCTTGTCTTCCTTGCATAACGCATAAACTGGACACTCTGCAGACACGTTAATTTAGGTCGAGGTGACTCTAATCGACCCAAGTAAACCCAAGACAAACCAAGTCGACCCAAGTCAAACCAAGTCAACCCAAGACAACCCAAGTTAACCCAAGTCGACCCCAAGTCAATCCAAGTTAACACAGGACACCCAAAGACACCTCAAGTCGACTCAAGTCGACCCAAGTCAACCCAAGTCGACCCAAGTCATCCCAAGACGACCCAAGTCAACCCAAGTCGACCCAAGACACCCCAAGTCGACTCGAATCAACCCATGTCGACCCAAGCGCGGTGTAAGATTGTCTTCCGAAAAACTAAATATTAAAATACTTATTTTAAATTTTGTAAAGCCTGATTGATTTATGTGTTCTTTTGTTGTGCATGGTAGGAATACCCTACCTATCCATTCTGAACTACCCCCGACCATACCCTTCGTATTCAAGCCAACGTCTCAGCAATTTTCCCTCGACCGAACAAAGACAACTGTGGTCGCCATCTTGGTTGACAATGTAAACAAAACTGACAGAAATGGACTTGGCTCACATCTCCTGCTGTCTGCTCACCTTCCTGTTAATCATAGGCTCAAGCATCCGTCACTCCTTCCAAGATGTCTCATATACCAAACTTTCCCCATTTCAAGCTTTTTAAAGTTGTTAACTACCAATCAATGGAGGTACAATGCTCGATTGTAAACAGACGCCTAAACACTCTGTCTCTGTAACCCAGGTGTACGCATGGACAAGCTACACACATAACTGTATCTTTAATACTGCTGATAGCCATTTCATCAGATGTTGAGCTCATCCCAGGTCCCCGTTAGCCGAAGTATCCCTGCCAGATCTGCACTGTCACTTGGAAGCAGAAGGGTGTGGCATGTGACGACTGCCAACAATGGTACCACGAGCATGCATATGAACTCTATAATCTATGACTCTGTGTAATTACAGCAATATATAATGGCACTGTGACCATTTTGGCATGACATTGTATTTATAGTCTCTAGCGCCTCAGCCAAAAGATCAAAGCCAGTGAAAAGACGTATCTACCTATGGAAAAAAGCTGACCTTGTCTCATTGCAAAACAAAGGCCTCCAGTTTCAGCAATTCTTCAAAGGTACATACACAACCATAAGCAATATAAATACAAGGTGGGAAGACATAAAATATCATCTCATCGGTTTAGCCAGCCATGGATAAATAGAGAGATCAAACAACTTAGTCTTAGAAAGAAAAGAGCATATGTCAAATCAAGATCTAGCCAAACTTCTAAAAACATAAAAAGATATGAAGAACTTAAGAAAAAATCCCAACTTGCCTGTAAAAATGCCTACAATCAATACATAACAGACATTATCAGCCCAGATTCCTCATCTAACCCAAACAAATTCTACAGTTTCATTAAAATCGAGAAAACTGACAGCCAGGGAATAACTCCATTGAAGGCCCAGACGGGCATTACACACTCAAACAGCGACACAAAAGCTAACATCCTGATGAGTTTTCTTCCGTCTTCAACAAGGATGAAGACATAACAACAATCCCTGACATGAGACCAAGCCCGCATGACCCTGTGGGGCATATAACTGTAACTGCGAAAGGTGTGTAGAAGATCTTTGCTGGACTGGACCCACACAAGGCAACAGGACTGGATCATCTCCCAGCAAAACTGTTAAAAGAAGCAGCAATTGAGCTCTTACCAGTTTTCACACTGTTTTTCAAGGCCTCGTTGGAACAAGGAACCATCACTGATGACTGGAATACCGCCAATGTATTGCCAATATACAAGAAGGGGGACCGCAGTAAAGCAGAGAATTACAGACCTGTCTCACTGACATCTAAAGCATGCAAGACATTTGAACACATCGTTGCAAGCTCAATCATGAAATATCTGGACAAAAGCAAGATATATACAGATGCCAAACATGGTTTCCGTAAACGCAGATCCTGTGAGACCCAGCCAATCCAGACAGTTCATGATCATGCACGCAACATTGATGCCGCTGGCCAG
This sequence comes from Dreissena polymorpha, assembly GCF_020536995.1. Classification (NCBI taxonomy): domain Eukaryota; kingdom Metazoa; phylum Mollusca; class Bivalvia; order Myida; family Dreissenidae; genus Dreissena; species Dreissena polymorpha. The sequence goes on along the minus strand of NC_068362.1, from coordinate 38,324,540 downwards.
ATCGATGTCATTCTATTAGACTTTTCGAAAGCAATCGATAAAGTCCCCCGCCAACGCCTTCTAACAAAGCTCAATTTCTATGGAATAAGAAAGAACCTTCTGGAATGGATTTACAGTTTCCTAGGAGAGCGGAGCCAGAGAGTAATCATGCATAGCAGCAAGTCGGGAGATACGCCTGTACAGTCCGGAGTCCCTCAGGGCAGTGTCCTAGGACCTTTCCTGCTGCTGCTATTTATCAACGATCTACGTGAATATGTATCGCCAGAATCCAACACTAGAATGTTTGCAGACGACCGTGCCCTCTACTGCCACATCAAGACAGATGAAGATGTTAGAGCCCTACAACAGGATCTTGAAGGCCCTTAATAGATGGGAGAAAGATTGGCTGATGGAGATTCACCCTCAAAAGTGCCAGATACTCAACATAACCAACAAGAAAAAACCTATTAAATAACCCTATAACATTTATGGACATATATAAGAAGACGCGGACACAGCTAAATATTTAGGCCTCAACTTCCAAAAACCACTCAGCTGGAACCATCACATTGACATTAAAACAAGAAACGCCAACAATGCCAGATCATTCCTACAAAGAAGCATTCAACAATACACCAAAAGACCAAAGAGCTATGCTATTTAACCCTGGTGATGTCAATTATTGAATACTCCTGTATCATCTGGGATCCATTCACCAGTGCAAATATGTGTAAGCTTGAGATGGTGCAACGCCGAGCCGCAAGGATGGTCTTTTCAGACTACAGAAGGACCAGCAGTGCTACTGCTTTGCTCCAGCAACTAAGGTGGTAATCTCTCCAAGAGCGCAGAGCCCAAGCAAAGGTTGCCATGATATACCGCATCGTCAATGGTCTTGTTGAAGACCCTACATCCAACCTCATTGCCATCAGTTCCGCAAGAGGTCATGGACTCCACTATCAGGGTCCATTTGCTGGAACCCAGTGTTACCAAAAATCATTCTTTTCAGACACCATTCGCCTCTGGAACAGCCTTCCCCAGTCAGTAGTCAGCTGCGCAGCCATCGACCGCTTCAAGACGGAAGTGCTACCAGTGACCATCCGATAGGAAACAGAACTTGGCGTTTTAACCTGCACTATATATTGAATTTTTATTCTTTTTTTTTAAATTTCAATCTCATCAACTGTACATAGACACATCTTACACCGCAATGCGCTAGTACGAGTATACGCCGAAAGGTGTCTGCACTGTATTGGAAGTAGAAGAAGAAGTCACACATGGCATATGAAACCGGCTTGTATTGTGATTAAACGTTTATCATTCCAATGATACAATAATTATAAATCATTAATAGTATAAATAGTCATTGATTCCAGTTTAAATTGAGGAAGTTGAGTATCGAATCAAACGGCTTAGGAAAGCCCCAGGAAAATCCGTGTGTTGAAAAATACCACTGGTGTTTGCTGTCATTGTATATATCCCGAAGAAACGGTAAACACGTTACACATGCCCATGTGATCTTTTCATAAAAGCTGTTTAGCCCCACTCCTGATTAGTAATCCCTCTGCCAAAGTCTACTCGAACTCACGCCTATAAAGGCATACGTTATTGGAAGTTTACGACTCGTGTATACTTTATCTTCTAACACTTTCTGCAATTATTTCTGATTTTGTGTTGCCTACGAAACATGTGCCCAGAGAAAAGATTGTAAATTGTTTAAATATCTTAAAAAAGAGCATTTATAAAATGGAGGCTTAAACATGTAAACATAATTCTTCAAAAAGATAATATTTCGTTTAGAAATAAAATACCAAATTACCGTTAATGTCTCCTTGAAAAAAATGTGTACGCTATATTCTCATCAGCGAAATAACACTGATACTATATTTAAGATCATTACATGTATTATAGTTAAAGTTATGTTTGGAAATAAATTTCATGATATGTTTAAAATAACGAAAATGCAATTACCTTAAAACTCGTTTCAAGTATACTTGCAGATACTAACATAACTCATTCAATTGAACATATTAAATATAGTCACTTTTCACAATTTACAATCACAGACCAAAAACATGACGCTCAAAATTTTTGATGATGTACATTTTGGTACATATTCAACACAACTTAAACGCTAGAAATAATGAAGACAACAACACAACCTTTTCTTTTTAAGCCATCGTTGTGAAATTCGTTGGATGGGCACGCGTTTATTGGACGGAGGTAAAAAACGGCGGGCATACGACTTACGTGGAGGAATTTAGTAGCCACGAGGATTACTTCAATATCAGCCACACCCTTCTAAGCATAGGTGAGTAAATTCCCCGTTTAGCGCCCCGAAATGTTATAACATGTATCTTCAAGGGATGCTTATCCGCAGTTTTTTATTAAAATTCATTGCAGAGTAACCGCTTTTGGTAACATTTCGGGTCACAATTGGGAAATCAAAGATTTCTAAGCAGAGATATCTAAAGATATCTAAGCATAGGTAAGCAAACCAACAACTACAGTCTTGTTTATTCAGGTCAACGTTTTTGTTAAGGTGCACAATCGATTTTCGGGTATAGTTTAATATATATATATATATATATATATATATATATATATATATATATATATATATATATATATATATATATATATATATATATTTGAAACATATGAAATACTCCCAAACATGCAGATAGTTAAAAAGAATTACCAAAGAGTTTAACAAGTGCTTCATGTTGAAGCACAGAAAAACAATGCAAATCGGAAACCACTTACCGATATCTGTTGAGTAATTAGAAATATCTTGAGGTACTATTGATAGTATTATATTATGCCTTGCACATGTATTATTGTAAACGTGCATAAATGTCCCATATCCATCATCTAGGTTGCTGTCCTAATATAGTTTAATGGGCCGATATAAAGTATAGTACCCAGAGCCAGCGGGTACTATAAGGTGTGGGTGCCCGCTCCCCAATGGTGTAGTGTAACCAAGGTATTGAATGCTTTGACAAATATTAACAACTTTTTGTCTAGTGTTATGTTCGTATCAATAACTGTCTCGTTGCCAACAATTTGTTCATAAATTCCATGAAGGCCATTTTAATGAATTATGGTTGATGTTTACAAAATAAATCATGACAAAATCTAGGATTTTGAAATGGTGTACTTGATGCGCTCGGTTAAAAGTGAACCACCTTAGGACATTTGATAAAACAAGTAAACTCAACATTCGTAAATTTTATCTAATGAAACTCTCGACCTTTCATCAATGTAAACATTTGTTAAACTTAAAGACTGTTAAGGATAATATAAGAAGTAGCAAAGATCAGTTCGGCCTTTTTGTAGAACAGTGACCTAATAGTTAGCAGAACAGTGACCTAATAGTCAAGCACGCGGCGTCGGCTAGTTTGCCGTTTTGGGGCTGACTTTGAGCACCAGACTGCTGACACATTTGGTAACATAATCGATGACGGCATAATGAAGGCATTGTTCTTTCACCGCTGGTCAATATGTTTCATTATTTGTGTTATTTAGGTCAAAATTGTTTCTTAAATATATTATTTAAGAAATAGTTTTAGTTTTCAATTGTTAGAACTATACAAGTAGCTTTACGCCAATTACGTGGTTTAACAGGTAAATGATATGTTGGAAATTGCGATTTTATTTAATATATAATTTTTAATAGATTTACAGATTTGGAAACCCATTTCTTTTAGCCACTACCGGCCAAGACGAAATCGTTTTGTCACCGAATTCCCACACTTACCCATTTAGCGTAACGCTGCCGTACAACATTCCGTCCTCGTACGAGTCCGAAATCGGACAGGTGCGCTACATTTTAACTGTGGACGTTGAGACACCCTCCTGGTCCTTTAATATGAGCACTAAACACAGCACTCAACACATGATCACCGTGATGGATCCACTGGACCTGAACACCATCCCCAACCTCGAGGTAAATAATGACAGCCTTTATGACCGTACAGCATGAAAGGTTCCTATAGCCGTAGCTTTGGCGTGCAAACAAAACATACACAATTTCATAACAGTTCTTAATGTTTAACCGTTTTGTGGTTTATTTAATTAACGTGCTTCTTATGCATACGTTCATTTCCGTCCACATGACAGTTTTTAATAGTTTTGAATCTCGCCAATATCACGGTCCGAATCCGCATAACACTTTTTACAGTGAAGACCTGTACAAGCAATATCCTTCGAATATAGTGTCACGTAAGTTAAGACTTCAACTATTCGATAATAAAATTAAATAAATCGTACAAAGACGTCACTTTTGTTTATTAAAATATCTTAAGTACCAAACATGTTTCGGCCGTAGCCTTCATCAATAGTACATCAATATAAACAAATACAAGGAAGTGACGTAAACGTCTTACAACAATGTAACGTCGTTTTGCGGAAAAATATACATAGTACATCATATTACATAATACAAAAGACAAAGATGGATCAGTGATGATTCAACAGCCTATAAGTAATAATATAATTTATTAAAAAAACGTTTTTTTATAAACTATTTGATAAGAAATTCTGACAATGCTATGCTAAATTTTAATTTGTTGTATGTTAAGAGCAATATACGGAATGATTATCCGCTTACAGTCACGTGCAGAGATGACGGATCAGAAGGTGCTGTGCTGTTTGTGCTGCGCATCGGATCCTATTTCCGCCCATGTCCGTCTCGAGAGACAGGGCTACGTGCCCGGAGAGGAAATTCCGTTTTGGGCGGAAATCAACAACCAAAGTAACAGGAAAATGAGTTGCAGCAAAGCCAGACTTCTTATGGTACTCAAACGATTTTAGCACGTGAATCCGTAGTACCGGCTCTCTTAATGAAAACATCTAAATATTGTAAATGAACATATTTAAAAACAGACATGTATAATACGTCAATATATAGTTTAATGTGCATTCTTGGACATAACATCAAAATCTGCATGTAAATCGGTAATATTTCGCCAAACTACTGGCGAGACTAAGCCAAAAGAAGGATTCAGTATCATGTACACCGTTTCTCATAATATCGGCTCTTCTGATCTAATATGTTACTATGCGCATGTTCTTTTTCTAAAAATAGTTTCTTAATGGAAGGACGAAATTCTTTTTCTTTTAATTGTTTTCTTCTCAAATAAGCGGCTTATACAAACTTTGATAAACCTACGAATAAACCAAAAACAAAATGACACAATTATGTGTAGTCATAATATCGGCCTGGAATAGACATTACCTACTTTCAAATGAAGGCCGGAAATCATGAGATAGATCGTCGTAATAGTCACTAATATACGGGAAATAAATTAAAAATTATAAAACTGGAAAAACATTTACTGTCCAGCACTTGTTGATGGAGTTTTGTCAAAGGAACAATACACTGTGGAGGCGCTTAGAATACTATGTGAATAAGGGATAACTCTTGCTCAACTGTTTAAAGATTGGTTACAATTATCCCTTTTGGACATCAGTTTCGTTATTTATAATGGTACTTACTTAAGTATCCAGTACATCCACATACTTATACTATCGTTTGTACTCATTCACTCATATCATGTACGATTTACAGACCATTTTTATACCTTTTTATAATAGATTCATATGTAATACCATTCGGTGTACATTCAACACAATTTTTTATCGGCGAGTATTCGTATAACACTCCACACATGAAATAACCACTAGGAAAAATGATATCACAAGTGGCGTGTAAAATATATCATAATTAATAACACTCTTGGTAATCAGACGGTGTATTGCATAATTTAGCCTCTGGTTCAATGATCGCAATATGTTGAACTACTTTCAATATGGCCGTATCCATAGCATCGAAATTTAAATTGGCAAATGCCAGACAAAATATTTAAATAACTGAAGAGGCTCCAAAAAAAAAGAGTTGAAGACGAGTTTAATTTCGCCAAGTTTAGAAATACATTATTAGGGTTTTAAAGTAGAATATTGTTATTGTCCACAGTGTTCAAAGACAATGAACTGGTAGTGCAACTGTTTGTAAAAATCAAATTGGAAATTGAAAATAACTAAGCATTCGTCATGGTGAATTATCATCAGCACCATTTCTGTGGAGCGTTGCAATATACAAAATACTAGTGTTTCATAGCAATGGTGCAGTTCACTAACCATCAAGATTGGTACATGTATGCTTCAATACAGCCTGTATTACAGGAAAAATGTTTTTACACATGTTTACTTTATTGGAATGTGTATAATTAAAATAACATCATACATCATTATAAATGTAACACAAAGTACATGTATTTCTTGAAAGAAGACAGAGTTGTCTCAAAAATAAAACCGGTCTTGCAAAATTTGATATATATGAAATACAAGAAAAATGCTTAGAAAGTTTGCAGTTTTAAAATGGGACGAAGAAGTATGCGTTTTTGACCTTTAATAATTTCAAAAACTAATTAAAACAACCACTTTGTTTCCAATAATTAAATAACAACAGGAACAAATATAATAACACACCAAACAGATTCGAGCAATAATGACTACTTTAAATTGTAATGATTACCGAAGAAAATCGATTTCTTTAGAGATTAGCCTCAATTTTATCTGATAACGCATGATATAATCTGAATATTTATTTACTGCATGTAATATCTTTAAAATAAAACAGTTAATGTTTCGTTTTCAGAATGTCTCGTACCACGCAACGGCTAAAACTAACATTGTGTCAAACTATCTCACTCGAATCAAGCATGGCGAGATTGCACCTGGCGGCACGGACGCATACGTCAACGAGAAACTTCACATCCCTGTGGTCCCCCCTTCGTTCCTAAAGAACTGTAGCATCATTGATATCCGTTACTATGTTGAGGTTGGTAGCATTTTCGAAGAATGATATCCGCTGATATGTAAGGTTATTTTAATTGATCGATTTCTGCAATGATGTCATAGCATAGCCCGTTTTTAAAAGGCTTGCATATGCTAATATTTTTTGTTGTGGTTCTTTTTAAAATGTTGGTATCTGCTACTGATCTATGGTATAGCCCGTTTTAGAGACACATTTCTTTTACTTTGTCATGTTATGACCTGTTCAAAGAGTCTGATATCTGCTAGTTTGTTTTGTGACCCGTATGTCCTATGTTGTTATGGTATGTTCATTCGTATAACACTCAAATCTGTTACAATTAAGTCGCACCGTATGTCCCATTTTCTGAGACGGATATCCGCTACAGAAGTTATGTTATTTAAGTCCCATTTTAAGATACATACATCCGCTACTATGTCGTGTACAGCTCCTTTTAAGAAACTGATATCTGTTACTATCTAAGGTATAACTAATTTAAATATAATCGTATATATTTCTAGGGTATTATATGGTCAGCTTTAAACGACTTCATCCACTTCTATACCATGGTAACACCCTATTTTACGACACTAATATCCACTTCTATATCATTGTATGTGTCGTCTTATAAGGAATGTTTAATTGATTTTGGCATGAAATGGAATTTGTCATTAAATACTTTAAATCGATAAATGAAAACATTGTAACTTAATATCTCACGTAAATAAAACAATATTACAATTAAAGAAAAGAAAGAAGTGATACTCAACTGGGCTCGAGCCACTGATCCCTGGAGTAAAAGTCTAGCAGTTAAACCATCCGGCCATCCAAACTCATATATATTTAGAATTGTATTGTATATTGTATATAAGTAATACACGTAATTTCATATAAGTATAACGATAACAACAGAGCTCTCTATGTTAGAGCATGGTCAATCTTTAGTATTACTGTTCCCTCACAAATACCACAGCTTTTTACAAACTAGTTGTCGCCTCTCTGTACGGAGTGGCAAGCTTAAAGAACCTGATATCCTACTCATTTAGGGACTGATATCTCTACAGCTATATAATGTGTTTTGTCTCTCGAAGATGATGGGGCGGGCTTCTTTGTCTTCAAAATAGTTGCATGGAAGTTTAAAAGAATTTTCTAACATATATTGAACTTCTTTTAAGCGAAGCACATCTAAGCTAACAGCTTCTCGCACGATACATTCATGATGGTTATTTGTAGAAGTGTTTTCTAAGAAATGCGTTATATACGGCCGTTAATCGCGGGCTCCACGTCTTTTGTAAGATGCATAAATAGATGAGCAGATTGATTTATGTTTTAGGATGAAATAATATTCGCGGAATCGCACTACATTGTCATATTTTCAAAATAATGCGACCAGTGCTTAAAAACATATTAAACATATAACACCGTATCACCCTGTAAAATAATCCATGACATTTCTAAACATCCGGACCTGAGCGCCGCTTCGGAAGTTGCAATTGCTTATTGATTGATCCATCTAAAATAAAAAATGGCGCCCTTGATTAAGGGCCGTGTTATAAATCGACCTCAGGCCGATACGCCCAAGGAGAGAAAACTATCGTCTTTATATGTTGTTTAAGGTCGGAATGTCTTAAGATATTCAACATTCTACCATTTTACTTAAACAATAAAAAATTCACAATAACTTGTAATCAAACATATACTAGTTTATGAGTAAGCGTAATGATAATGTAATTTGCTGTAACTGTATGTTCGCAGATAACTGTAAACCCATCCGGTCCCAGCTTCGATCTTCACGTTCCAGTTGAAGTTGTGATTGGCTCTATTCCTCTCAGATCCGTTGCCCAGCAGCATGGACTCGCACTTCCGGATCGCCAGGCCCCTACTGCCTCATTCGCAAATCTGCTGCTACAGCCCCCTTCCAACCTAGGAGCTCCCGCGGGACTCTAGAACGATACTGCGCATCCTCCAGCACTGCGTAAGTAATTATTATTAGGATGAGGGAGTTTTAAAATACTTTACCAAGTGTGATGCAATTTATGCATGTGAATGAAGCCCCCAGTTTCGTAAATAGCAACATTAATGTTGCCGTTTCGAAAAGTTATTTTGGCAAAAGTGAATTTCTATTCAATGGCTGCTAATTTAATAAAAAAACGAAAAGACAATCTTTACTTACTTTTTCATGCCGGGTATGCTGGTATTATTATAACGGATGGCACTTCGATAACAACGAACAACAAAAGTGAAGCGCGAGAGAAGAGTTCTTCAGCTTTTTTGCATTTATGTTCTGTTTAAATGGTTTTCAGACACAGAACATTGCTTGGTCGATTAATGTTATAGCATTTCCTATTGTGTATGTTGCCGGTGGGTTTCCGTGAGGTTCTATCGTGGAGGATAAACTCGTTTGGCTGTAATATATTTATTAATGGTAATTAATATCATTAATATACAACAAAGAGATGTATACTCTTTGAATGTAAAGAATCGAATGACTTTAGCAATCATACGATTCACGAGATCGACATTAAACATATCAGTGCACGGGAAAAGTGATGAGTGATCTGAGTATTAGACAAATTATAAACGTGCAACTGTATGGATTAGATGAGCTGAACATATCTAACCTAGAGAAAAACGACCTTACGAATAAATCGAATACTAGTAACCAACTAATCAACGAGTACAATAAGTATTAAAATAACTACCGTTATAAACTCATAGACAAGTCGTGATTTACATTTAAAGTAAACGATATTTAGAAATTGGTACAACAATAAAACAACACAACACAATATAGTTTTATATTTAATAATAAATACGATCTGTAACATATTACCGTCCTCCGATTTTGATGTCGTCCTCGCGCAATTATCAATAATACATTATGAACGCGTGAAATCGTCTAAGGAGGATCTCTAACATTTGGAACGTCGAAAAACGCAACTCCGATCATATTAAAAACAGACAACTGTAGACAATAAGGCATATTTAACGTGTAATTATAGCACATACATAATATACACTAGTATACTTAATAATGAATAAAACATCATGAATATACACCTTGTAATTTATTTAAAATAATAGACCTTTACACTAGGTAATCTCCAGTGCGCATCCACGCTGGGGTTGTTGTTGCGCGCTTTGTTTTGCGCGGTAACAACCCTGTTTCTCCAGGCTTCCGCTTGTGTGGTGGAACGTACACCGACTTCGATCGGCCATTACACCTCAACGTACTGCGTGCTGACGACTGGTCCGAACGCGATCTATCGGATTCTGCATCTGATGTTTCGTGCGTGTTTGTCGTCTCCGATTCGGACGTAGACTCCGATTCAGATGTAGATGTTACGTCTAGCGGCAGTTGGCGGATTGGTAATAATTGGTTCCGGTGAACTGTCTTGATGATATTCTTATCATATTCGTGCTGGATCCGGAACACCGGAATCGACGGGTCAGGTTGGCCGATCACAGTATATGCATGTTCTGCCCATATATCGGCGATTGTGTGAGTTCCTTTTAACCCGTAATTGCGAAGTAAAACTCTGTCGCCCACGTGAATAACAGTTTCACGTACTTTTCTATCATACTGTTGTTTTGCTTTCTTTCCACGTTCTTGCGATACACGGCTGGCTGTTTTGTAAGCATCCCCTAAGTGCTGTTTGAGCTCTTTAACGTATGTTGACGGTGCTGAGCCTCCAACACCCTGTCGTTTCAAACCCAGTACTGCATCGATCGCAAGTCGAGGGGCGCGTTCAAACATTAACTCATATGGTGAGTAGCCAGTGCACTCATTCCGAGTCACGTTATACGCATGTACCAGTGCTGGTACTGCAGATTTCCAGTCTGCCTTTTTTTCATTGTCCAGGGTGCGCAACATCTGTAACAGTGTACCGTTGAATCGTTCGCACTGACCATTGCCCTGCGGATGGTAAGCAGTCGTGCGCGTTTTCTTTATGCCTGTTATCGCACAACGCGTTCTGATCACGCGCGACATAAAGTTCTGACCGCGATCGCTGTGCAATTTCTCAGGAAACCCGTAATGTACGAAATAATTGTCGAACAGAGCTTTTGCCGTGGTGCGAGCTGTTTGATTCCTTGGTGGAATAGCTTGAGCATATCTCGTAAAATGATCCGTGATTACGAGTATATTCTCATAACCTCCCTTTGATGCTTCCAGTGAAAGAAGTCTATACAAGTTGCATAGGTGCCGTCGAGGTTATATTTACTAGACCCGTGGCAAAAGTAGGGGCAGTTTTACTCCGAATACATCTGTCGCATTCTCGTTTCCATTTCGTTATGTCACTTGACATTCCAGGCCAATAAAATCTTTCGCTGAATAGAGATATTGTCCTATCTCGACCCTGGTGTCCCATATCATCATGCAATGCTTTAAAAACATGCAACCTGGCCGATTCTGGCAAAACAACCTGTTGTACGGTTTGTTCATGTAATGTTGTTTTACGCATTAGAATCCCGTTATCAATGTATAGATGCTTCAGCACGCGGACATACTTTTTAACTTTCGGCGGAAGTTGACGGACGTTAGTCTGATTAGGTCGCCAGTTCAGAACAATAAGTGTCTTGACCTGTGAAATTGTTGGATCAGCATTTTGACCGTTTATCCAGTCATCGGAATTTAGAACTTCCGGTGGGTTGCAGGCTTCATTTATTTTGGTCTGATCGACAACAGGACTTGAATTCATAGGGGTTGAATGCGTTACCAGGACGGCTTGTACCACGTCCTGATCTAGTCTCGAAAGTGCATCGGCCTCAACATTCAACTTTCCTGACCGGTAGTGTATTTTAAAGTCATAGTTCGCTAGTGCGGCGACCCATCTATGACCACATGCATCTAGTTTGGCTGAGCTTGGCACAAATGTTAGTGGATTATTGTCCGTGTAGACATCAAATGGGATACCATACAGGTAATCATGAAATTTATCGGTGATTGCCCATTTGAGAGCAAGAAACTCCAGCTTATTTGCATGATAATTCTTTTCCGATGTTTTCAGACTGCGGCTCGAAAAAGCAACCACTCTGTCCACGCCGTCGTGTTCTTGATACAACACTGCACCAAGACCGTGCGAAGATGCGTCCGTATGCAACTTAAACGGTTTCGAATAGTCGGCATACGCCAGAACTGGGGCTGTTGACAATTTCTGAACAAGTGTGTACGAAAGCAAGCTGTTGTGCCTCACCCCATGTAAACTTTTTCTTCGTAATTGACTGGTTTCCGGATGTACCGATCAGGAGGTCGTTGAGGGGCCGGGCTATCTGGGAAAAGTTTTTAAGAAACTTTCGATAATAACATGCGAATCCTAAGAAACTTCGAACCTCTTTGATAGATGTCGGTACTTTCTATTTAAGTATCGCTTCGATCTTACTTGGGTCGGTTTTGATACCGTCTTTCGAGACCAAATGACCTAGATATATCACTCTCGGTTTCATAAATTCACACTTGGAGGCTTTTAGTTTGAGCTTATGGTCTTTTAAACGTTGTAAAACTACTTTAAGTCTTTGAACAGCCTCTGAAAAATCATGACTGAAAACAATGATGTCATCGAGGTATATGAGGCATTCTTTTAGGTTTAATTCGCCCATACAACGCTCCATTAATCGTTGGAATGTAGCCGGGGCATTGCAGAGGCCGAATGGCATCCGGTTACACTGAAAGAAGCCTAAACTGCCTACTTGGAAAGCGTGTTTTTCTTTTTCTTCTTCCGCCATCTCTACTTGCCAGTACCCCGCCTTCAAGTCAAGTTAAGTGAAGTAACGGGAACCGGAAAGGACGGTGAATGGTGTCGTCAATGCGGGGAATGGCATACGCATCCTTGTGGGTACGGCTTTTCAGCTTCCTGTAATCAATGCAGAAGCGTATAGTTCCTACTTTCTTCCGGACAATGACCACGTTGGATGAGTAAGGGCTGGATGATGGCTGAATAGCGCCGATGTCCAACATTTCCTGCACATGCTCACGAACCTCATTTATGAGTCCAGGCGGTACGCGTCTGTAAGGTTCTTTAAATGGTTCGTTATCACTTAGCCGTATTTTGTGGCGAACGAGATCGGTTTTACCCAGATCTAACGGCCCTGCCGAAAAAACATCCTTCATTTCAAACAACATGGATTTTAGTTGCTCTTGTTGTTCCGGTTCTAAATGATTAATATCAATTTTCAAACTATCACAGAATCTATCCCTATCTTCCTTGTTTGTTTGTTGTGCTGCACACGTCGCGTTTAATGGTGTCTGTGCGGTATCTGGTGTCCATGAGCGCAGTACCTTTGCAGGTTGCAATTCACAGAGGACGGTTTTAGGGACAATTTTAATGGGTTTGGCTGACAAGTTGAAAATGCGCACCGGAACTCTGGCAGTGTTTCCTCGGCTGTCAAGGCGGACAACACGCGGGCATACACCAATTCGACTTGACGCCTTCTCTGATGGCTCAGTAACAGCGGCCGAATCCTGTGTTGATTTTCGAACGAAACCGGATATTGTCATAGTTTCGTATGGTGGTAGTTCTACAGTGGATCGGTTCGTAGAAACCACCAAGCCTATGTTCGTCGCCAGAGACGTAGCCATTAAAGGGGCCTTTTCACAGATTTTGGCATTTTTTAACTTATTCATTAAATGCTTTATATTGATAAATGTAAACATTGGATCGTAAAAGCTCCAGTAAAAAATCAAGAATAAAATTAGAAAAAGGAAAAGAACATTGCCCGGAGCAGGTTTCAAACCAGTCACCCCTGGAGTCCTGCCAGAGTCCTGAAGTAAAAACGCTTTAACCTACTGAGCTATTCCGCCGAGTACACATACTTGACGTATTTTATACCTTATATAAGCAATCTTCGTAGTTTCACAAAATTTAACGACAAAAACAGAACTCTCCAAATTATTCAATCGTTTCGCGTTGCAACGCTTTATAATTTTTAGGTTTTAAAATCGTCAAAAGATGCATATAATGGCTATATTAGACCATGGTAAATGATCAGTATTACTGTTGCCTCACAAATATCATAACTAAAACGAAAATGTGCGAATCTGAAACAACTTTTTTCAATTTTGTCAATTTACCAAAGCGTGAAAAGATCCCTTTAAAGCTGCTTTCCATTCCTCAGATAAGTTTTCTAATGGCAGTGAGTGAAGGTGTCGTATCACATTGGTACCAATTATAACGGGTACATTGATATTGTACTCCGTATTGGGCACTACCAAAACAGGTACGTCAAAGGTTTCTTCACCTATGTTTGGAACTGATATGGCTGCTTCGATGTATCCCATATACACAAGTTCGGTTCCGTTAGCTCCTGTTATTGACAGCTGTAAATCTTCTAAGCTATAGAGAAATGGCGTTGGGTCCTATTTGTTCATAACAGTTTTGACTGATAGTCGTAACCATGGCTCCACTGTCAATCAAAGCCCGTGTTCGTAAGCCATTAATACAAATATCGGATTCGTTGGAACAACCGATAAGCCTATTAAATAAATTGCATTTTCGTGGTTTGGGGTCAGAACTGGAAACGTCGTCTATTCGACCCTCAATGGCGACGTTTGTTAGTTTAAATGTTCCTTTGATGCTGGTTGATTCGTCATCAATTTATCGGGGTTTGTAGTATGATCATTATTTCGGTTATTCTGATAATAATTGGGGCGTCTCCGGTATCCACCTCTCTGAAACCCTCTCTGTCGGTATTCACCTGTGGTATTTGCAGCTCTATCATTGCCACTCTGCCGACCCGTGTGTCCTTCCTTTTTCAAGTCTTCCAACTTTCGATCGAGACTCTCAATTTTCTTCATTAGCTGTTGCAGTAATTCGTTACTTTGACACGTATCTGTCTCAACAGCAAGCTGACTCACTTTCCCTATCTTATGTTTGGTATCCTTGTCCTTAAGTAGCTTTACCTCGAATTCCTCTTCGCGTACCTTATTTCGTAGTTCCTCATATGGGACATTACTTTCGAAGTGAACCCTGGTGGCATTTCTCAATTCTTCGCTCTTGAGGCCTCTCCAAAACCCTTTCTTTAGCATGGACCGCCTCTCTTCGTCATCAATTTTGGTCTTTCTAGTTACTTGAAGGAGCATTTCTTCGAGTCGTAAACCCCACTGTGTAACGGACTCGCCAATTTCCTGTTCTGCACTGAGGAAACGGGATAGTAATGTGTCGGTACTGGCGACATTTCCGAAATTGTCTTCAAGTTCGGTCATGATTTCATCAACCGTTGCATCAGCACGCATATGAAGCATCTTTTTCTTGGCTTGCCCTTTAAGTGCTCTGCGAAGGCCTTGTTTGACAACGTGGTCCGCATATATAACTTTCACACTGTCTACATCTAATTTGAAGTCCTCGAATGAAGATTCGCTCCTTGGTACTGGTACCTCTCCTGAAAATGACGAGATGTTCAATTTAATTTCTGTGGCATCTGTCATGCCGTCTTTTTGAATTAGCGTTTTGCCGTAGCGCAAAACGTCAGCATCTGGTAATCTTGGTTCTAATGCTGCCTTTTCTTTTTGAAGAGTTTCGATCTTACGCTGAAGTTGGTCAATCTTCTCTTTACTGCTATGTTCAAGCACAGACGCCTTGCCCACTGTCTCATTTCGTTCATTTTTCCAGTAACCGTCCGATGTACGATTCTCTCGCATCTCAAGTTTGCATTCTAGCTTCTGTATCCTCTCAGATAATGAGATTTCCATATCTCTTAGCTTCATTTCTTGAGATAATAATCGCTCTTCTCTTCTCTCCAAACTATGTTTAATGTCTCGTTCCTTTTGCTGTAAGTCAAACTCTTTACGTTTCCAATATTCATACATATGCTCTTCTCTTTCCCGATGTTTGCTTTCGCGATCCTCTAGCTCCAGAAGCCGCCGTCGTAACTCTAACTCCCTTTCTGTGCGTTCATTTTCTTCTCTGTTACGGATAATGTGTGCTTGTCGTCCGTATCTGCTGTATGTTTCCGTCTCCTGTTGTTGTGCAGACTTTTGATGTTCAAACGGCTTGGTTTGCGTTTGTTCGGTATCACCAACGTACTCATCAAATGTAACGAGGTCACCGACATTTGATCCAAGGCTATTGATTCTTTCCCGTAATTCCATACGTGCTTCTTCTAGAAATCTGTCTAAATCTTCAAGATTCTCTCCCTCGTGTAATGGAATATGAGACGAAACACGTTGTTGTCTGGATCTACTCGTAATTCGCTCCTGTGTTCGTAATGGGGACTCACATGCATGGACCGATTCATTCAGGCGAGTACGATTCCTCTCCTGGATATATTGTCTACCGTGCCTTATTTCTTCCATCTCTTTTTCTATATTTATCCTCTGCAATCTCTCCCCTCTTTCACTCACATTTCTAAACTGTTCTAAACTCATCGTGCTAGCCTAACCTGTCTACTATATATACTCAATACTTATATCTATGTACTTATGTAGAGGCCTCTTTAAACTAATCAACAACTAGCACTACTATCAATAAATACTATTCTTTCAAGACAACACTATCTCCTTAAAGCACTATATTATCACAGCAACCTCACGATCACCTCACGTTTCGTATGAAGTTGGTTGCAACATGAAAAAATACTTCTTTCAAACATTCAAATGATGCAGTATAATTAATTCACTGCCCTTGCTCGTAATCTACACACATTATCTCCCCTGAATTGCACTTCCGTTTGCCAGCTTTGAGAAACACTGATTTTATTTTATTTTCAAACGCACTCAATTTGCTTATTTTCTTTCAATTTATTTGTAATGTGGTCAATTTATTTCAATTTATTTGGAAATTTCCAAAGTTAATTTTACGTGCCGGTATCCTGAATCGAACTCAGTTCTCCCGCGTGATAGTCTAAAACGCTATCAACCGCGTTAATTTCGCTACATATTTAAGCGAGCGAAATTAACAATTTTATAGTTCGATACGCGCGTCACTCTCGCGTGCAAAATGCGGCAAATCACGACGAATTACCAATGTGTATAATACAAATACAGCGTATTATACACGTAATGCATTACAATGCATGGTTTCATGTACAATTTTGGTATAAGAATATTTGGTAAATATTTCTGTCGATGCTATAACGTCCACAGAAATATGAAATACTTGTTTACAATACTTAAAATCAAACCCGATACTGTGACTATCTGGACAGATGTAAAGGATATTAATCTGAATGATAATTAATTAGGGATAACACAATAATTCTAGTCTGTCTAATGGTAGAATTTGAAGGTATGCTCTACTGAATTACACCGATTGTACCGATTATTGCGTGCTTAAGTAAAACGGTGTTAATACATCGGTTAGTGAACGAGACAAGTTAGATATTCGTTCTTTTCCAACTTAGCTTAAAATGTAAACAATGAAGCAAGTATATCAAATACGTCTAAATAAACAGTTTCGCAGTTGCGTCTTAAATTAACCCCAAGATAACCCGTGACCAATATGCCAAATTTCGTAAAATTGAAATCGAAGTATACTTTATAATTTCGATGGTCAACTTAGTGATTAATTTTACGCAAAATTGCAAATAACATACAAATTGATGCAAACAAATATAAACAGAAAAATACACTCACCAAAATCCGTCGGATCAGCAAAGAATAAACAAAACAATATACTTAGTCCTATACACTATGTAATAAGTCCGATAACAGTGTCAATGCACTATCCAGACTGAACGGCGAATCCAATCCTGGTAACGTAGAATGAAGAATCCTGACGTTGACGTACGTACGTAAAAGTTAATGTGTGCACATTTATACCGTGAATGTCCCGGGAACGGTTTCTCCGTGAGCAGACAGACCATAGAACGTTCAGCAAACGCGTGTTGTCACTAAACAATCCAAGTTCAGTCGACTGTCTCTTTGGGAATAACTCCCAAATATGTCTCTACTATGTCAAATAGCAAAGGCGTATTTTGGCCAATTTGAGCAAAATGCTGTGCTCGACGATTCAGCGTTAAACAAAATACTTCAATCCTTGTTTTCCTGAATACCACGACGACTTGTTGGGCGCCAATGTTGCCGCTCTGCCGACAATAAAAAATTCGCGGTAAAACGATTGATTGTGTAAAACAAATCTATAAAATTCCATCGATAATCAGCATGAATTGGATGTTCAATACATATTTCAATAAAATACAAATACTTAGATATAAATCAAGAACGTGCTTCCTTTTTGAAATAAAAGACCAATATGTCCATAAATTGTATTACATATTACATTCTGGTTTACTAACATCTTTGATACAATTCAAATGTTTAAAATCGGATTCAAAAAATTTCATTTACACTTTAACCGATCATCTCAATGACAAGGGCACTTCTATTAACGATTCTAACACGGCACCTGCCAAATTTTATATAAACAAGGTAGAAAATCGTCTATGGGTTATTCTGCAATAATAATAATCGGAGCTAATACACTGAAAGCATGCGCTGTAACTTAACAAAACATGCCGATACAGTTTCCACCAGCGTAATAATCCGGTATTTTATGAATGAAAGTCACGTAGGCAAAATACTACGCTATGATAACAAATGCGTAAAATTGACCCATTTTCCCACAAATATCGTCTGCTGCATCGATACTAAAGGCCCCATTAATTCCAGCACAATACTTCATCTAACATCAATAAATAAAACCAAAGATGTAAAACACCTCATGTTCACAAACAGTGAAACACAAATAACGAATGAAGATGAGACGTTGAGTAAACACTATTTGTAATTTGTTTTGTACAGTATGGTTTTTTAATTTCAATTTATTGTAACAAATACAGTGTTATAATCGTTGTAGATGTAACACTATTGAGTTAATTGAAAGTGCACAATGTAAACATGTACGTTTACACAAGTTGTTGTTGTTCTTAATTAAAGCAAACGGGAGAAATGACACGTTTTATTTCCATCCAGTTTGGCTGTTATTGAGGGCGGATATCTGATCGACAGAATACGATGATACGATACGTTGTATAAATCGTTAGTAAAAACCACGTTAGAATCAAAATAATTTGTGTACGTTATCGTTTGTTGTCAAACAACCCACGGCCGGAAGTTTAGATGCGTGGTTTCAAATCACTCGAGCTTCGCACTCTTGACTTAATCCCTACGCATCTAAACTTCCGGCCGTGGATTATTCGACAGCAAACTATAACGTACATGAATTATTTCTTAATTACACTGCACTTTTTACCATATATAACACACTCTTTTTAGTGAATCAGAAATACAGAATTCGTCATGGAATACGTGTGTGGCTATGCATAAGTATCGTCTTGATGATGTGATTCTAAGGAGCACCAAGTATATAGGATTTTATGAAGAACAAAAGTGTTTTGCCTCTTAAAGACCCTTTTCGCTCCCGTTATTAAGAGTCATGTTATAAGTAAATTTAACTCACGTATGCCTTGCGTCTAGAAAAAAGTCCTTGGCAAACAGCGTAGACCCAGATGCGACGCCAAATGATGCGAAGTGCCATCGGTTATCGAAATATGGGCATTACCAGCGTGCCTGTTAACATTAACTATTTTACCAGTGTTATAACTTTAATTGGTCCAAAATTATACACAGCACTTTGTAGCACTGAATCTTAAACCACGTGAGCGCTACTGTCATTCACTCATCCATACGTTTATTAAAGCATATTTTTTGTTTTTCAATTTTAAGCACAAACGACATTTAAACGGAGCATTAAAGCCTCTAATAGATCCGTCATTTTAGCTATGTATGTTAGTTGTTGCACTGTTTTAGCGCCAACAAATTTTGTCCAGAGCGCCTTGTTCGTCATTTGATGAGAAGTCAAACGAGTATTTTATATCTTTCCATGTTTAAGCGCAAGAGAAGTTCGCCCAAAGCGCACTCTGAGCACACAACACCGCGGAGGCAGGGGACAATGAGTAAACCTACGGACACACACACTTCCCCCCCCCCCCGTGTACACTGGAGAAATACGACTACACACACTCAGTTTGAGATCGAAGTTTAATTTGCTCGTTTTTGTACCGAATTGAATAGCCATGTACATTTTGTAGTTTATTAGTAATGACATGCCTGTATTATTCAAAGCCATAGACTGTGTGTGTATGCGCTTATTAAGCAATATCCCACATTTTAGCTATATTCATTAGTAACAAGCCACTATTTTATTCGCCAATGGGATAATTTATCCATTTGTGCCTAGCGTCTAAAAAAAAGGCCTTTGCAAACAGCATAGACCCAGATGAGACTCCGCGTGATGTGGCTTCTCACCAGGGTCTGCGCGGTTTACTTAAAGGAATTTCTGAAAGAAATATTCTAAATATAGAAAAAAATATACTTGACATTTCTAATCTTGAAATTAAATGATCAAATTTAGAAAGATAGGATAGTCCACTAGGCATAAATTGGTTAATAACAATTCACTATTGTATTCGCCAATAGGAGAATTATGGAATTCGTACAAACATTAATATCACTCCACTATTTTATTCGCCAATGGGAAAACTAGGGCATGCGTACGGAAACAGTAGCTGTGTATAATCACCGGTTTTTGTTCTGTTTGTATGTATTAGATATGTAGCAGTTTTATTTCTTTACTTGCCTTTAATATTACAAAAGCACTGTGTTGCCCTGTGCCATATACTGTACACAATTTTTATTTTGTAGTAAAATAAATTTGCGGACATTCAAATATAAAAAAGTCGGACACCACATTTTCTTTATATGATCTCCTCAATGACAATGACACTTCTGTTCCCGATATCTCGACTAGTTTTTAACAGATATAACACGCTCTATTTAAGTCAACCGAAAAAGCATATTTCGCAGTGGAATATTGTAAGACATGGAGTAATGTTTATTTACTGTTTGATATTTAACCTATGTTTCGAATGCTGTCTGCAGTTAAGCAATAGTATTGTATGAGACTCTAATGATAACAGACTTGAAAATTTACCTGGATTACCAGCTACGCGATTGTTTGAGATTAAATCCAGATTTTTGTAAAGTTATTGTACACATGTTCACTTATTGTTATTTAACCCTAAGTGGCGTTGTAGCTGAGAATGACGTCATTTTTACGTACACAATCTGCTGTCAACATGTTTTTATACTGTATTATTGTTTTTATTGTTTCAAAATACTATTTGCATTTTAAATAGCAAATATGCAGGTAATTTATGTATTATTATATATTGTATAGTTAATATATAGTAAAATGTTATATTTTTCATTAAACAATCCAAAGTTGTTGGTGATTCTGTCAGTCTTCTGCTGTTCACGTTATGACATGCTAATTTTTAGCAGAATTCTGCGGTAACAGAATTTCTGAGAGTATAAAAGGCCGTGATTTCTGAGGTTGAATCACTCTAACCAGAACGGTTGGGTCGGTAGGTGGTAACGCAAACATATGAGGATAAAAGAAAGACAAAAGCTTTAAAAGTTGATGGTTTGTAATTAACAACCTCATAAGAAAAAGAAATAGCATACAAATATAACAGAAAAACTTGCAGAATTTTAACAGAAAACTGGCAGAATTTTTACATAATTATTAACTTATAACTCTAACTTTTCTCACTTAATGTTATCATTGACATAAATGTATTATGTTCATAAATGTGTGATATGATGAAAATAATAAATGCTATGTTTGGCAAAATTCACAAAAAGTGTTTATCTTTCACTTCTTACTTAAAGAAATAAGAAATTAATATTTTTAAATGACACGATTCGCTACCGCCTCCGAAGATATTTTATATTCACAAAAGTTGGAATCGTGACATATTTTGGTGGCAGCGAAAACTCCATGCTACCAATTGTGTATTATTTCTGCAGAATTTATACTTTGCAGATTTAATGGATTTGTAAAAGAATTAATGAATAAATTATATTAGAAAAAAATAATATTTTTTTGAACCGTTCTCATTTTTATTTAACTATGGACTGAGATATGGTGCTAACACGACATAGAGCTCGTTAAGAAAGTGATAACATTCCACTTAGGAATGAGAGGCAGAATGTTGAAAATACTAATAGTGCATAATTACAAATAATTAACACAGATGAACAATGTTGTTCTTCTTATAATGGACAGTCACAGTGTATGGCTAGTTCAAAGTTACATATGAGTGCTGGCGACACACATGATTATAAAGCAATGAGTCAAAGTATTTCAAACATTGAGGCAAAAGTTGCAAGCCTTGAACATTCTTTATTACATGTAACCCAGGAGTTAACAAATGCTTTAAACAATCTAGATTCGCAAAATAATAGAGATAAATCTCGTGACTGTCACAGGCAAAACATACTTCAAAGTCACAGGTTGGCATACAGTGAGAGTGATACTGATAGTGATAGTATTCCTGACCCAGATAATCTTATATCCAATTAATCAATGCATGTTATCAGGGGCAAACAAACATTATCCGAAATTTCCTCCCTTCACAGGTAAAGAATAATGGAATGTTTGCCTTCACAAGATTTGATGATGTTGCAAAAAAGCAAAGATGGACACTTGATGAAAAATTAGATGAAATATTACCTAGATTAGAGGGAATAGCTGGTGAATTTGTTTATGGTCAATTGAACCGTGACACTAGGTCAGATTACAAATCTTTATGCAAAGAACTCTCAAACAGATTCAGGATAGTTGAAACCTCTAAAACATTTTGGATACAGTTCAGTACACAGAAATAAAAAATGTGGGGAAACAGCAGAAGAGTATGCTGCAGAATTAAAAATGTTGTATGACAATGTCCATGTCAATCGTGATAAAGAAACAAGAAAAGAGGATCTTTTAAGAAGATTCCTTGATGGTTTAATTGATGATAAGGCTCGTTTTCAAGTAGAATTCATATAAGGAACCAAAAAATATTGATGAAACTGTTTTTCAAACAGTATGTTTCCAAGAAACAAAACAAAAGAAAAGGTCTAATAATGAAAATATTCGACACATATTAACTGATTCATATACCAGTGATATAGAATGTGATGTTGCAAGAATTGCACCAGGTAAAAATAAAACAAGGCTCATTAAGAAAGAGGTTAACAGTGTTCATGAGAACCTATCAAATAAAATAGAAAGCAATGACATGGACAAATTGAGAGAAATTGTCAGAGCAGAATTAAATGCATTTACTGCCCAACAAAACCAAGTAGAATATCACAAAAGTTGCACCACCGCACAAAAAGCCCAATTTATGAAGGATAGGTCACATACAAACAGTTACATAAAAAGCAGAATGAACTATGGCAGGAAATGTTTCTATTGTCATGACCCATCGCATATAAAAAGAAATTTCCCCAAATTACAAAACATGCAAAGTCAAATAACTGAACAGTGTAAAATGCCATCAGCATTCCCATCCCAAAGTTATATGCACAAAGGGAAAGAAAATCATGCCTACACCAATGGTACACAACTGATGAGTCAAAATCAAAGCAATAAAGGCAGTGAAAATCAATGGCACCATCAAAACACCAATAGTTACAGTTATGCAACCCCTGGCGCATGTTTAATCTAGATAGGACTGAGTTAAATGGCCAAGAGACAGTCCAAAATTTTGAAGGCCAAAGTAATGTTGCTATTACAGCAAATAATCCTATTAGGCGAGGTTTCCCATTATCAGAAAGTATATATATTGCTGGATGTGTTCAAGGAGTACACGTTAATTACGTTCTTGATACTGGTGCAGAAAAAACTGTAGTTTCCAAAAATATTTATTAAAATTGATGATTCATGTAAACCATCTTTACAAAAAAAAGCAAATTACTACATGCAGGTGGGGAAGCACTGACAGATTGTGGAAAATGTGATTTAGAATTACTAATGAATGGATTTAAAACAAAATGTGAAGTTATTATTGCAGATATACAAGATGATGTTTTACTGGGTATGAACATTTTAAAAAGACGTAACGGCAAACCTGCTGATATTATACTTAGCAAGAACAAAATTTTACTCAATGGCGCCGAAATTACATGTCATTAATACAGTGATAATAATGTACGGAAAGTTAAGGCTGCAGATCATTATGTTATTAATGGCTATATAGAACAAACAATGGATGCATATATAGACAGATATGACATGGATGACAATAGAAAGTGTGCTTACATGTTAATTGATGCATCAGCTGGTTTTAAAGACAATTTCCATATTATGATGGCCACAAGTTAAGCAAATATCAATTGTGCCCCAACAGATAAAATTAGACTGATAAATCCATTTCCTAATTATGTTTCAATCAATCAAGACACAGTGATTGGTACAGCAGAATTTGTAGCAATTGACCCAGTACAATTACTTGAGTCAGAAAATATGCAGGACCTCAATACAAATTCAACAAAGAGATTACAATTTGTTCAAACACCTGTAAAACAAAGTCCTAAGTAATGTTTCTCAGGACAACATTAAAATATCAAATGATAACAGCATAAGTGAGCAAATAACAGAACATTTAAAACACTGTATACTGACTCAGTTAAAGACAGTAATCAGTCTGATATTAAAAATATTGCAAATGTTCTTATAGAATACCAAGATGTTTTCTCAAAGGATGAAAATGACATTGGCCTTACCAATTTAACTGAGCACACTATTGACACTTGCAAGGAACGGCCAATCAAACAAACTTTTCGGCGTGTTCCAATTGCTTATCAAGAAGAAGAAAAAAAGGCCATTGATAAACTTCTTGACCAAGGGGTAATAAGACCATCAAACAGCCCTTGGGCTTCACCACTTTGTTTAGTAACCAAAGGATGGCACAATAAGGCGATGCATAGATTATCGTTTGTTAAACAAGGTCACTAAAGTAGATGCATTTCCAATACCAAAGGTGGATGAATGTATTGACACAAAAGCAGGATCTAAATATTTTTCAACACTAGATCTTACATCAGGTTATTTTCAAGTTTCTTTGCACGAAAATGACACTCCCAAATCAGCATTCACATCAAAATATGGGTTGTATGAGTTTACCTCTATGCCGTTTGGTATGACCAATAGTGGAGCTACTTTTCAAAGAGTTATGGAACTTGCTTTAAAGGGTCTACAATGGCAAACATGTATCATCTATATTGATGACTGTATTGTATTTGGAAGCACAGTGGATGACCACACAAGCAGGTTGAGGTTTTAAACAGATTTAGACAGGCAAATCTAAAGCTCAAGCCTACAACATGTGAGTTGTTAAAAGATGAGGTTACATTTCTTGGATACAGGGTGTCTGCTAAAGGTGTCAAACCAGATCCGTGTAATGTAGCTAAAGTTTTACAATGGAAGGTCCCCGAGAATGTAACAGAGGTTAAACAATTTCTTGGTCTTTGCTCGTATTATCGTAAACATGTAAAACATTTCAGTACTATTATAACGCCATTGTTTGATCTCACCAAGATTGATAGTTCTTTGAACTGATTAATGAATGTCAAATACCGTTTGACAAATTGAAATATTGTCTTACAAATCCAGATTCCATGACTTTACCAATAAATGATGGAGAATTCATTTTAAATTGTGATGCTTGTAATTTTGGTATAGGTGCTGTATTAAGTCAAAAACAAGGTGGAAAAGAAAAAGTAATCGCATACGCTAGTCGTACATTGAGTAAAACAGAACGAAACGTTTGTGTGAC
Organism: Dreissena polymorpha; assembly: GCF_020536995.1. Taxonomy (NCBI): domain Eukaryota; kingdom Metazoa; phylum Mollusca; class Bivalvia; order Myida; family Dreissenidae; genus Dreissena; species Dreissena polymorpha. The sequence continues at coordinate 38,299,147 of NC_068362.1, read as the reverse complement.
AGATAAATAATTACTTGCTATTCGATATTTTGTCGAATACTTTCGTCATTATTTACTTGGTAGGGAATTAAGAGTGAGATCAGATTATAGGGCGTTACGTTGGCTTTATAGCCTGAAATTGCCTACAGGCAGAATAGCACGTTGGATAGAAATCCTATCAGGATACACATTCCAAGTTGAATACCGGCAAGGTAAAACACATAGCAATGTTGATGCTTTGTCAAGGTGTCCCAATCCAAAAGATTGTAATTGCCAAGATATTGATACTGAGGAAATGCTTAAATTTGGACCCTGTTTCAAGTGTAGAAAAAGAGCGTTAGAAATGGATTCAAACATCCATGATATCTCAAACCAAACTGTATGTACAAATAAAATATACAATGAGCCTTTAAAGGATTGTTCAATTACTGAATCAAAGGTCAAGGACATACATGTAGTAAATGAGTCTATGTCAAATGTCAAGGTTACAATTACTGGAACAAATAAAGAATCAACAAGAAGTGTTGATTGTTTATTGTTATAACTGTTGTTCAGCTGTTGTCTGAATGGAATATATTTTTTGTTTGGCCTAATGAAAAGGTCAATGTTTGAGAAAATAAGGATTGTTTTAACAGTACTTACTACAGAGACTGTTTACAGATTTAAATTCAATTATGTGTATCGTTAAGTGTGTAGATCAATTACTACAAGGTCAAAAACTGGTTCCTTAGATGATTACATTACATGGTCAAACAGTTTTACCATACACGACATGATAGATTTGCAAATGAAAGATAAAGATATCGGGCCTATATTAAAATGGCTGTCATTGGGTAGCAAGCCTAATGAGAATATGTCCAATTTAGAAAGTGTGGTTACACGTCACTATTTGCACTGCTGGGATGCATTGATTATAAAGGATGGTTTGATTTTTAGGCGTTTTCATAAGGAGGATAATTCAGGAATATTTTTACAATTATTAATTCCTAAGATATTACAAAAAGATGTTTTGTATTAGATGCATAACAGTATCTTATATGGTCATCTTGGTCGCAAAAAGACACAAGAAAAGTTGTTACAGCGATACTATTGGTATGGTGTTAGGGAAGATGTTCATTTATGGATTGAACAATGTGACAATTGTGGTGCTAATAAGACACTTACAATAAATCAAAAAGCTCCTTTAGGAACACTCACAGAAGGCAATGTTTTAAACAGATTATCCACTGATGTTTTATGTCCACTGCCTTATACTCCAAGGGGTAATAGGTACATTTTAACAGTGACAGATCATTTTTCGAAGTGGGTGGAGATAATACATGTACCTGATCAAACAGCTGAGACAACAACTCGAGTGATACTAAATGAAGTTATTGCAAGATTTGGGTGCCCTATTTATATTCATATTGATCAAGGAAGCAATTATGAAAGTAAAATTTTCTGAGAATCATGTGAAATTCTTGAAATTAAGAAAACGATAACAACATGTAGAAACCCAAAAGGCAATGGTCAAACTGAGATATATAATAAAACATTAATACGCATGATCAGGGCTTATCTGTCTGATAATCAAAATATCTGGGATTTAAATTTAGGTTGTTTAGCAGCAGCATATAGAGCTACTCCCAATGAAACTACGAAATTGACACCAAATTTATTAATGTTAGGTAGAGAGGTCAGACTACCTGCTGAGATTGCTTTTGGTAAGTTTGTAAACAGTAAAAATGAATTGATCTCCTCTTATGGTAATTATGTCTTAAAACTCAAAAATAAAATGCTAACTTTCCATCAAATTTGTAGAAAACATTTACAAAATGCTGCCCAAATACATGCAGATTTAAACGAGTCAGGAAAAACATTTAATCAGTACAATGCTGGTGACATTGTTTGGTATTTAAATGTGAGAAAAAAAGAAGCAGTATGTACTAAGTTGTTAACACCATACTCCGGTCCATATCTCATCCAAAGTAAAATTAGTCACCAAAATTATATTTTACCATTTTCTAACTCTGTGACTGATGTGAAAGTTGTACATCATGACAAATTTAAACCTTACAAGGGTACTTGTCCCCCAAAATGGATTTCCAAATAAAAGAAATTCAATGTAGATAAATTCTGCAAGTTTTACTGCCAGAAACAGAAAACTTGCAGAATTTTAACATAATTATTAACTTATAACTCTAACTTGTCTCACTTACTGTTATCATTGACATAAATGTTTTATGTTCATAAATGTGTGATATGATAAAAATAATAAATGATATGTTTGACAAAATTTACAAAAAGTGTTTATTTTTCACTTCTTAACTTAAAGAAATAAGAATTTTATTTTTTTAAATGACACGATTCGCTACCGCCTCCGTAACACATGTATACCTTAGTGGTTTGGGTAATGTTTATTTACTGTTTGATATTTAACCTATGTTTCGAATGCTGTCTGCAGTTAAGCTATAGTATTGTATGAGACATCTAATGATAACAGACTTGAAAATTTACCTGGATTACCAGCTACGCGATTGTTTGAGTTTAAATCCAGATTATGTTAAGTTATTGTACACATGTTCACTTAGTGTTATTTAACCCTAGGTGGCGTCGTAGCTGAGAATGACGTCACTATTACGCAAACAATCTTAATGTCAAATGTTTTATACTGTATTATTGTTTTTATAGATTCAAAATACTATTTGCATTTTAAATAGCAAATATGCAGGTAATTAATGTAGTACTATATATTGTATTGTAAATGTGTAGTGAAATGTTATATTTTTCATTGAACAATCCAAAGTTAGTTGTGATTATGTCAGTCTTCTGCTGTTCACGTTATGACATTCTAATATTTAGCAGAATTCTGCGGTAACAGAATTTCTGAGAGTATAAAAGGCCGTGATTTCTGAGGTTGAATCACTCTAACCAGAACGGTTGGGTCGGTAGGTGGTAACGCAAAAATATGAGAATAAAAGAAAGACAAAAGCTTTAAAAGTTGATGGTTTGTAATTAATAACCTCACAATCATTGACATAAATGTATTATGTTCATAAATGTGTGATATGATGAAACTAATAAATGATATGTTTGACAAAATTTACAAACAGTGTTTATTTTTCACTTCTTAACTTAAAGAAATAAGAAATTGATTTCTTTTAATGACACGATTCGCTACCGCCTCCGAAGATATTTTATATTAAAAAAAGTAGGAGTCGTGACAATATGGTTATAGTTGGCAGGCACTACATAAAAGTATGTACCAACGTAAATAAAAAACGTCACAAAGAATATCTTGCTTAATTTAACTTATATATCAGGAGTAATATTTTGATTATACTGTTTATGACATATTTAATTATGCCAAAACACCTTGTGTATTAAAATTAAGTATGCAAGAGGATACAAAAAAATCAACCGGTTAACCTTTTGTCGTAACTGGTTAGTAACCGGTTAACCGAAAAACCTTAATGCACGAACTATCAACCTATTTAGGAAATTTATTTATACTTCAAAGATTCCTAAAAAAATGTTTAACTATTTTCTTAAGTCATTTAACTCATCATATATTTTGCTGAAACAATATAGGTGAGTATTCTGAGCGGTGTCTTAATCGTTTTGAAACTGCCCGAGCATCACAACTATTGCCAGACATATTCGCAACAAACATTTAAAATCTTATTTAACAATAGCATGATAACTAAAACTAAATATAAACAAAAGATAAAAGACAATTCAATTGGCTTGGGTATTAAAACAGAAGCTTAATATTACTATTTTAACATAGTGTTGAAAGATGGTTTTCACTATTGATACAGTTTCTGTAAGTTCCTTTTCAAATGTGTGTATCACGTTTGTACACATGATTAATGCTTATCGGTTACATACTTACGGTTTCTGTTTTGTTTTTAAGGTAAATATTGTCAACAAGGTTTAATGAACGAGAGATACATATAGAAACATGTTACACATTATGCTATAACTCACGTCAGATCATTAATAAATATAGACATGGAAAGGCTAAATGCATTATTTGTTACGGACTTCTTTTGGCATTCTGAAAAATAGAAACCGCAAATAAATCAAATTTAACTTTCGGACATGACAGTTTCGGAAGGATAAGTATCTATACCGCCGCTTATTCATCGATTCAAATGTGTTTTGTTACAGCGGGGTGGGTGTTCACATATTCTGGTACAACATATCAATTCAGTATTTTATTTTGAAAAAAAAGGCTGCTTATTACTTGTTTGAGTGACAGACATAAAAAAGGTGCAGCCATTGATACACTTCTCGAACAATTTTATAATAATATTGTGGGAGATGGTGAGAGCTCTAACAGTGTCACCGCTTGAAATACATTATTTTTAATCAGTAAACGGTAACGGAATAATGAAGACGCTATTCGTTGTCATATCAACCGGTAACCAATGTTGACACAAACCAATCAGTCAATCTATAGCATTTAAGAAGGACATGAAAGGACTTAAAAACATTCGCATACAAAGTCATATTTCAAATAAATTGTTTGTTCACATGATGACAATTTTAATTCATGCCTCAGTTTTGTTACAAAGTTATACACCAATTACCTCGGGAGGCAATATATACGACACCCCTCATCTGCCTACATATGTATTAATTATTGGAATATTTATCTTTTAGCAGTACTCTTGTTGTCCGGAATAAGCAGTTTGACACCGGAGTACATGAAAAGAAGCATTAACCAGTTCACACATCGGTTACGGAAATTAACTTCAAAATAATGTATAGTTTCTCTTCAGCAATATCCTTACAATTACATCAACGTCTGTATGAAAGGAAGTATGTGATTTCATCAACCAGCATCGAAGCAGCATATCAAAAACATCAACGTATTATTGATACATTAACACCATGTTGAGAGTATGTTATTATTTGTGTATAAATTAATGCAATGCGAAAGAGTTACTGACGGATAATTTCTCTCAGTAATCAAACTATCTGTAGTGTTCAATCGCGATATATTTAAATAAAATGCATGGTGTATGTCTATATTAATAACATCGTTAAAAAAAAAACTTGGCCCTTAATTTAAGACGTGTTTCATTTTGCCAAGCCAACAAACCAGACATTATGAAACTTGAAAACATTGTTGGCAGTGCCTTAACTGTAGCATGCTCCTTGTTGTGGGATAAAAGTTATGCAATCAAATAAATGGTACTTCATCAAATGAAAAAGTCGCCACACTAGTTTTCGTGAGATAAATTGTTAAACAAAATATTTTTTTAGCAAAGGTATGTAATTTAAAGTAAAGTATTGTCATTGTTTCGTAATTTTAATAAATACATTGACACACATTTACTAACAAATATACTGTTTGAACCATTGTAAAATAATTTCACTTGAAAGGAAATGATTTTATTTGCTTTCCTTCACCGGTACAAGAAGAAGAACCTAAACTGCGTTCACTGTTATAATATGGCTTAAAACACAAAACACTCTTTTAATAAAACACGTTTTTCCAAAATATCGATGAACAGTGCTGCAAACGCTTCATTATGTTGTCCATACCAATTTATGTTGTTGTTTTTTTCATAAAAGAAACGGTATTTGCTTTTAAATTGCCAGGAGTGTAATTTCGCTGGTAAAAACAAAATATAATGATCCATGTTTCATTATATGACACTTTCTAAATAATGCTATTGTGCCAATCTAGGGATAGTATATGTAATATAACGTTTGATTTCGATAATGTTATATGATAATATTAATTTGCCGTGGGGGTTTGGTTTGATGTATATCTTTAAATGACAGAAACCTTGTCATGTGATCAGTGCTTTGATTAAGTTAATGACTTTGAATTTCAGTTTGAATATTACGTACTTACGTATTATCTACATCATAAAAACAATTTTCCGAGTTTAAATAATAGCACAAGCATGGAAACACATTTAGAGAACCTTTTAATTGTTTTAGTTAGAGTATTCTTAAGGTTTTCATTCGTTTGTTTCCCGTACATTTAGCGATAAATATGCTTAATTGCCTGCATGGCCGATCATATTATATGCGCGTCGCATCGCCCACAAAATGTTGTGTATCTTTGTTCATTATGTTTTAATTTTCTAAGCAAAAATAGTTTTGATATAAAAATGTTTTTAAATAATTCTTAAACTAGTGATACACTATCTCACAGTTCAAACAAATCAGCAAAAAAACATATACATTCAGAACATGCATCCTATAACAGTGTCCATTTGGTCAAGAAATTGGCTTTGTCAACTAGCTTGTTGCTGATGCGGTTGCGCGCCTTGCTACCAAGCCAACCTGGTTTCGAGAAACTCGCTGCGATTGCACGGATGTCGATAGCACGAACAAAAGCTTCCTGGGACACATGCACAATTGTTGGGAAGCGATGTTTATTTTCACACCACCATGCAACGGGTGGCCATCGAGTTGAAAATTAACACGCATGTTTGTTAACTTTACCGCGCATCTTTGAAGCAATGACAATTATAACATTTAATGTCTGACAAGAGCATTGCATAACAGGTGCCACGCTCGGCTACGGGTGCAGTTTTGAATAAATGAAAGCTTGTCAGATTTTATTTTAAAGAACACAGTGACCTTGACCTTTGACCTAGTGACCCAAAAATGGGTGTGGCGTGTAGATGCAACTCATCAAGGTGCATCTAATTATGAAGTTTAAAAGTTGTAGGTGGAAGCAATTTGATTTTAGGTGCCAATATTCAAAACCTTAACAAAATGTTATGGTTTTAGCACGACGCGGACGGCGGACGTTGGACGGCGGACGTCGGACGGCGGACGACACAACGAGTTGGCTATTACAATACATCGGGTTTTCTCCGAAAACGCCAAGCTAATAAAACTAGTACGACGTTAACTCGATAAGTTTCTAACCACCAATTCAATTCTTGATGAAATTCTTACGTATACACACTTTATTTTCGCGATCAATCTAGGTAGGATATTGGTTTACAATACATCAACATAAGCCGTTCATTGTATTAACTGATTTTTATCGCGTTTTTATGAATGTATAAATTACGTCTTCGTTCATAGCACCTATGCCTCGCAGTTTGCTATTTAAATTGGCACTAGTAAAACAAAAAATAGCGTAAATTAATCAAACGTGTCCACTGTTTGTAACCACCTAAGGTGGTGAATAATTGCTTTATTAATTTGTTTGTCTCAAGGGCAAGTTGGCAGTATTTCGAACGTTAACGTAAAATCCTACGATTTATTCCATGTAAAAGCATAAAAATAATTTTTTTCAGGCTTACCTTTTCTCGAAAATGTAACCGGTTAACCGCTTAACTGGTCGTATCGGCATGTTAACCTGTTAACCTCCTTCATTCTTAATTAAAATACATGTATTACCATTTTAGCGTGACGTTTCAATTTACTGTCGGTTGTTAAGTTTAAGCTTAGATATATTCACATCGATGTCTGCAAGTTTTGCATCGATCTCACTTGTGTCGCGTTTGACAATTCAAACCTTTAAACATTTGGCAAGAAGAGTCACAATAAAAAAAACGTATTTCAAGTAGAAGATAAAACTTCGACATCAAGGGTGCCCATCTTGTTGAAAGTCTCCCCTATTGGACGTGTTCTTTGGGAATCAAAGTGCCTACAACAGCATGCATACCACACATAAACATGCTCTATCTACATTCATTTTAAATTGAATACAATCAAAATGTATCATTTGAAGCACACTTAGATTATAATGAAAAGTGTAGTCATGAAGGACTGCATAACTCTATAAACATCTTCGTATATTAAGTGAAGGCATGTTTTAAAATAAGCATGTTGTTGTGGTTCTATCTTTTGGAGATATTGGAAAAGTATTTATAGGTTAAGCATAAGTATTCACTTCTAAATCTCTGAAATATAGTAAGATACTGAAGTAAAACACTGCACTGAAAAAGGTGCATAACAGTTGATTTTTGTTTGTGTTAAGTTCTTTCTTGCTTTGAACATGACATTGTGTTTATTGATTAAATCGATTCACATTAAAATTAGGATGTATACTGATGAATTTAAAAGTTCATGTTTAACCCTGGCTGTTTGTTTTGTACTGTCAGTAGATGACCTTATTATTTGAATAATGCTTAAATTTATTTGTAATGTTAAGGCATGATCAAACGTGTTACATTATGGTACTGTCATCATTATGTAATACTCGTCCTAATACATTCTTATGTTCTACAATAAATTGTATACACTGCTTATAAACAAATGGCTGAAATATAATTGTTAAAATACTCATACACACTACATACATGTGTCCTGAGATACTTTGAGAATATTTATTTTAGTTTAAGGGTTTAAGGTAATGTGAGTTATTCTTTTTGGAGACTCGTGATGGAAATAATGGCGAGTTAATGGTTAAGTGATTACAATAGAGGATCTGAAGTATTAGATCCCTTTGTAACAGAAGCATTGGTGAAACCTTGTCTGGAAAATAAATACATTAACATTGGGCTTTTATCAGGAATTGTTGACTCTGTTAGGTATTAGATGCCTTAGTAAAATGTTGAAGGCAAGCTGCTCATCATAGTTATGACATTGGTTACTATTCGATTTTTTATTACATCAAAACACAATACTATATATAGATTATATAACTTTTGCCATTGTTTATCTGTTAATCAACAGCCATTGATTGTAATAGCCTACATACAGACGATATCATTGTTTATTCATAGATAAATACTTGATGGAATTTGGAACCAAGTTATTCTGGCAAAATAGTTACAATCGGAAACTTTTATTTATACATGAATACATATAGGATCTGGCACGAGTTGTCTTATCATACGATATTGTATTAAACGAGTTCAGAAATTGTGTTAGTAAGCGAGCCTTGTGCGAGCTTACTCAAAATTTTTCTTGACGAGTTATATAAAATATGGTATGAAATGACAACGAGTGTCATATATTTTTTCATCACATGCTTTTAAATAAGCAAATTAAATAATTATTTACGCAAACCTTATGATTAATCCCGAATATTGTTTACATTTCGTGACGTCATTTGACGTTGCAACGTCATTTAAGCCAATAAACAAAATGCGATTGGTCAATCGAACGAAAAAAAGCCAATTAAAAAAGATAAGAAAGTTTATAACACATGTGTAAGATAAAAAATATTCGTAATGGTTATATTACATGGGAAGCAGGATATGGCATATGATAAATAGTTTTATTATATACCTGTTTAATGCATTTAACAAAATACAGGTTGTATCAATCGTTGAAATAAAAAATCCCGTATTACGCTACTCGCTGTTTCCAATTCCGTATTACCATACTAGCCGGACTACTTCGACCCATTTAATGACGTCACATTCCGCGCACCGAAAATATAAATATTTTATATTACAAAATATATTACGTAGTACATAGTGTGACGTCATTTCTGTGACGAAACACAATAGTTTTATCTAAACTCTCTGCAATTTAAGGACCTGTCGGATGTGGTGTTTTTTAACAGTAAACTATTTGTTAAAATTTTTATCGAACGAATTCAAAACGTATTTTGGAGTGTGTGTTTATTATGCTTAAATGTTGATTTCGATAGGAATACAATAAAATAGTGTGGTTTAAATAAAGTTTCGATAAAGACATGGAAGAATAGAAGTGGAAGTGCCTATCGTTTTAACGTTTTGGTTTTAAACATCAGATTAAAGTTGTCAGCTTAATTGTTTTACACATTGGATCAACGATGGCATTAAGGTAAGCGTGTCGGAAACCTGTGTTTTCTCGGTTGGAATGTTTGCACGTTAATTTACATAAACTGTATTCATACGCGTATTAAAAACTATGGCGTACCGTTTTAGTCATTGTTTTGTCAGTTTTGTTAAAGTAAACAATACGTTGACTGTTTTCGTTAGTTGTTGTATATAATATAATAAAAGGAATATTACGCTAGTCAATTGTTCCAAGAGTTTGTATCACTCTCGTGGCCTGTGCTATTTCGATCACACTCGAGGCTCCGCCTCTCGTGTGATACGTCATCACACATGCCACTCGATTGATACAAACTCTTGGAACAATTGACTAGTGTAATATTCCGTATATATTCCATGAAAATATAGTATTATGCGTTGTTTTTATTATGTTATGGATTTCGTTTTTCTTCTGCTTTAAAATATATAAATAAATCACATGAAGAAATGAGAAGCTAGTTCATACTTTCTGATTAATTATTGCATTACACAGCGAAACAAACATAGCTACAACAATGTAAAGGGAGCAAGTTATTAAAATATATTCTTAAATGTTTAGTTGAATACTGTACAAAAGAACATTCAGTATTTAAAAACGACACATTATAAATAATCTCTTGTAACTTCATCATGATTTAACAATTTAGACGGCTAAAATCTAAATAGAGGAGCTTTGCTCTGGGAAAACAGGGCTTAATGCATTTGTGTTGCTTGTTTTGAATTACCAGATAACCTGTTCAGTCCGCACTTATCAGGAGGACACTGTTCGCTTTTATTGTTTTTACAGTCAAGATATAATTTTTGCGCAAAATAAGCACTCACAATACCGCAAGATTCTATTCGTTGCGTGAGTCAGTACGATAGGCCGGAGGGGCATAGCTAAGCATTACTGATGGAACCATTCCTGGAATAATGCGACCACACGAACACCGGTATTTTGTCATTTGAAGAGATCGATATACTTACCTTAACATAAAAATAAACACAAAACATTCCAGCACACCAAACTAGATCACCATTAGTTCTATGTGAGTTTATGCTGATATGAGCCAGCACTGAGCGCATTCATTATCGTTTAATGAAAGCAAATAGGATCTAGCAGACTCCAACGCAACACATCAGATCAGCATTCAAACTTTAGTTAAGCCAATGCTTATCTGGCTCAGCACCCAAGTCTGAAAAAACCAGATAAGGCGATAGAGAACATTAGTTCTGTATGATATGTAAATACAATCCTAGCCTCATCATACAGGCGTAAAATAACAATAAGCATTCTTAAGTTGTTAGTGAAAGCTTGATATAGCCAAGAACCCAAGCGGACTAAACTATATCAACATTCGTTTTAAATAAGTAATGTCGATGCTGATTTACCAGATCAGTTTGCAATATTTGTTTAATGAAAGCAAATATTGATCTAGCACATAATTCTGAAAAAACATTTCCTATAAGAGTAATAAATGGGGCTTAGCACCCCAGCTTAAATTTGACATATTCATATTTATAACGAACACAGGCACGGTTCCTTTACCACGTGACTTTTTAAACAAATAAGTATTTGTTCATTAAAGTGCAACCGCGCGTTTGAACGGTTAGAAAATTTGGGGACTTCAAACTACAAACGCGCGGTTGCACTTTACTGAAAAAATACTCTATTTAAAAAGATCATGATGCCTATAGAAAACTCTCACGAATGGGTGGTCTCTCCACTTTATCCCATTACAAATTGTACAATTTTTAAAAAGAAATCATTTAAAAGGTTAACTGGGTCGCGCTTTATTCTCCCAACACATATCTTAAAAAGTCACGAGGTATAGGCACCGTGACCGGACAGGGTTATTGCGTTGGGATGCTGAGCTATATCAGTATTCATGGTCACTTAAACACGACTGCATAGATGGTTCGCCGTGTTGGCATTTTGAGTCGGATCAGCATTTCTTATGTAGAAATAGTGTTGAGATGGTTTGTTGCGGAGGGATGCTGGCATGCTAAAATTCTGAACTAGATCCGCTTTGACTTAACATACTTGTTAGGAATGCTTAGATGATATTGTGCGGTGGGATAGTGAGCCAGATCAGGATTGGTTTACTAATTTAGTCATTACGAATACTATTATAGAACGAATGCTTAGCTTTTTATACTCATATTAAACAGAAAGTGCTCTTGTATGTCGCGCATGAATTCTCAACACATCTACATTTGCATATAACCATAGAAGACGAATGCTGGTGTTGCTCGATGGTGCTGAGCCATATAGAACTAATACTAATCTGGCTGATCTGGTATGTTGGGCTGAAATGCTGAGCCGGATAAGCAATCACTTTACTAACGTACCTTCTCTAACATTTCGGACACCCTATGTTTTAGCCCAAATAATTATATTTTGTAACACATATTTGCGGACACCTGGATATTTCCTTTAGAGTAATAACTATAACATTTCGTGGCAATTGAATTTTATACAAAGTCTTACTATTAATCTTGGTCCATTGACACATTGCAAACATGTGTAGCGGTCCCGGCTTTGGGCACTACAAATATAGGAATTGCCAAATGGTAATACTAGTTTTTCGTTTGACTACCTGGCTAAAGTGATTTAAAGGAAATTGATTATTCCGTAATTTGTTGAGTAACACTAATTCAAATATAATTAACAACTAAATTACGTCTAGGGTGCTTTTGATGCATATGGCTAGTGCAGCCAATTGTTTAGACATGGATAACTCTTATCCAGCGGATAACTTTTGGTTATCTTCAATTTTAGGATATCTTTTTAGGTAAGCGAGTGTATAAAACAATATTTATCCGAACAGGCGCGCGTTTATGATAAGTTTTGGATAAGATTATCTTTATCCGAATGAAGAACGCGCTGACAAAATGGCTGACATTGACATACCGAACGCTAGACGACCAAGACTATTTCGACGACTTGACAGATTTACGGAATCTGACGACTCTGAAGAAATACGACGACGATTAATATTTACACCTGACAACATCGACCGCATAGAAAGACTTATCGAACATAGACTTGAGAGACCAACTGGACGGAATCAACCCTTGACACCGAGGCAGCGAATATTGATGTCACTGAGATTTTTTGCTTCCGGAATTTTTTTGCAATTAATAGGGGATACTTTTGGGGTGGATATTGCCACGGTTTCAAGGGTCGTGACCAGAGTAACGGACGAACTGTGTGACCTGAAAGACAGATTTACTAAATTTCCGACGACGGACAGACATAAATCAATGACTAAGCACAATTGTTTTCAAAATCGCCGGGTTTCCATCCGTACTTGCGGCGTTAGACGGGACCCATGTTCGACTAATTGCTACCCATGAACACGAGGAGCAATATGTGAACATAAAACACTACCACAGTGTTAATAAACAAGCAACTTATGATAATAGAGGTATTTATTAATTTGTACACAAAGCATAATCTTACCTTTAAGCTTGAGTATTTCTTCATTACATAAATCCATGTATTCTATATCTATACATCCTGCTGTTTTACACACCAGATCAAAGATTCCGTAACACTTATTCATGACCTGGTACAATTAATTAATTCCGTTTCTCGTTTCACAAAACACGTCCTTTTAGTCCTAACTCTCACTGTGTTATGCATTTGTTGCGCCCAAAAACTTGCGTATACTCATTTCACATGACGTAACGATTCCAAAGAAATACAGTCTGTTCCATGGTTTAAATATAGTCTGATCCGCTGTGTGAAATGGGCACGTAACGGGGAATCATCAAGACATATTATTATTTTCTTGCTACATTGTAATAATAATAAAAAGATCTTTATTTGAATAATTTAGTATATGGGTATGTCTAGATTTTAATTCTATACATTTTATTATATGCAATCATATTTCAGGTGTATTCACCAGCATAAATGCCACATGGCCAGGAAGCACCCATGATGCCCATGTGTTTAGAACCTCACTTCAAAGTGATTATTTGGAGGCTCATCGTCATGATAAGTGTATAATCTTAAAATGAATTGATTACTTTTCACTGCGCTTTCATTTACTGTTATACCTGGTCCTGTTTCTCATGTATACCTTTCATTTATGAAAGGTTATTTTAAAACAATGGATGTGAAAATAAATTATGAATTTTATTAAGTGGACAATTGTTCTGCTCAAAGGTTTGGAAGATGGAATTTTGTTGGGGGACAGCGCGTACCCTTGCAAAATCTTCATCATGACACCTTTCCTGCATCCTGGTGAGTGCATATCTGTTGAACACCTTATCTATTTACAAGTCTTTACATTGTGTTGAATCTTTTCTTAAAATACATGTCTTTGTTAACTTTCATGAACAATGATACGTTTCAAATAAATTTTGTAAATATCGCATGTTTACACCAGGATCCCAACAACAACAGAAGTACAATGATGCTCATTTAAGGACCAGATATGTCATTGAAAGAACATTTGGTGTCCTCAAGCGGAGGTTCCATGTTCTTCATGGAAAGGTATTACTTTAAAATAATTAGAAATGTGTCAATATTCACTATAACGTTAATTTTTACCATGAAATATCTTAAATATGAGCCTTACTAACAAAATTAAATTTCTTATTGTTACATTATGTTTTGTAAACATTAAGGTACGAATGAAGCCAGGCAAGGTTTCACGCGTCATCAATGCATGTGCAGTTTTGCACAATCTTGCTAAGGCGTGGGGTGAGAGGGAGGAATTACCAGAGGAAGAAGACCCTCAGCCTCAAACACATGTTCAGCTAGATGGCAACCCTGATGGGCAAGCTATCAGGGATGCAATAACCGCTAACTATTTCCGGTTTGAAAATAATTATTTCAATCCATAAACATTAAAGTATGTTTATGGGCAATATTAGTAAAAAAATATTTCATAACATCTAAAAGGTTGTTTTATCTATTGCTTAACAATAACAAATAACATTTCAATAATGAGCATGAACACTAATAGTAATAATTATAATACTATTGCATATTGAATAAGATTTATAAAATAAATTATAAATAATATTAATAACAATAATTATAATAAAAATTAACAATACATAAAATTATTTGCAGATAAAAAATGAAGATGATTCACAGTTTGTCTTTTGCAAGCCCCAGCAGGTTTGTTTCTTGCTCAAAGAATACCTTTTGAGCCTTCATCATCAACAACTGTTCCTTCTGGACTTCGATTGCGGCATCGCAATATTTCATTTGCAGATCCTTCAGGGTCTGCTCTTTTCTGATTGATTGGAAAGAGCATTATAGCATTTTGTAAATAAACATTTATAAAAAGTAACCTAATTATTTCAAAATCTTATTTATTTTCATTGTTCAGTGTTATTTGAAAATAGAACAAAAATGGTGATATACATATGCAGTGTTTATGTGTTTTTATGTCCCCACGACTATAGTTTGTTGGTTGGTTTATTTGCCCAAACTGTAACATTTTTCCATAACTTTTGCAATATTGAAGATAGCAACTTCATATTTGGCATGCACGTGTATCTCATGGAGCTGCACATTTTGAGTGGTAAAAGATCAAGGTCATCCTTCAAGGTCAAAGGTCATAAAAACAAATCCAAGGGAAGTAATAAGCTTTAAAGGGAGATAACTATATGAACCTGGCAAATGATAAAAAAATATAAATCAAAGCGGCGCAGAAGGAGACATAGGATTTCTGAAAAACACATTTCTTGTTTTTAAATCAAATTAAGGTTTAATATTTTTACAATTTTAATTTTATTTGAAGGGCCTTTTCACAGCTTTTGGCATGTATTGCAGTTTGCCATGAAAATAATACTTTATATTGATAAGCAATACTAGTAATATCCCAAAATATAACAACAACAGAACTTTACAAATTATTCCATTGTTTTGCGTTTCAATGCGTTACAATTTTCAGGTTTTTACATCGTCAAAAGATGCATATAATGGACTTTTTAGAGCACGGTAAATGTTCAGGACATGTATTACTGTTTCGTCATAAATATAAAAAATGCAACGAAAAATTGGGAATCTGGAATAAAATATTTAATTTTGTCAATTGACCAAAACGTGAAAAGTCCTCTTTAATGCATGATATTGTTCAAAGTATTACCTTTTACCACTGTCTGGATTTCTGCTTGGTTTCGTCCTGCTATCTGTGTTGACATTTATAGGAACAGGGACCCTTAGGACTGAAATGCAAATATTTATTGAAAATAATGATCCTTACTACAGTCAATTATGGAAATTTAACTGAATCATGCACTTATTTATAATATTAAGTTTCAATAATTTGTATGGAATAAAACACATTAAATTTATTTAACCTATCATGTTAACTTCACAAGTGTGGTCAAGACATGTCTTGAGTTTAATAGTGTATTATAATATTTACCTTTGTCAGAACTGTTTTCTCTTGATGTTTCTGAAAAAAAAAATCATTTATTAGTGCAGTAATACTATTATTTAAGCCATTTTTTGATGCACATACACCAATAAATAAACAATAATCGATTTATTGAGTGATAAATTGTTATGTAATGTCATTTGTGTGTTTTTCTTACTGTTCCATATTAATTGTTTATCAATGCTGGGAATTAAAATGATAGGATGTCTTGCCTTCGTTGATAAAGTATTATTACATTTGCATTAAAAGTAAAAGTAAAAATATAACTTGCCATTAAAATTTCATTATGGACAAATCAGGTACTATACTCAAGTTCACTATAGTCGAAGAAGCCTAATTTGTAAATACATAAACATCATTAAGATATATAAAAAGTAGCTGTATTATTATATTTAAATATTCATAAAAATAATACCCCTAATGGAGCCTCACGTGCATAGGCAAACTTATGTCGGAGTCGTGGTGATGTCATACACAAGAGCATATAACAATTTATAAACAAACGCATAATTTCTCTGAGTATAAGTAAAGTTGCAAGAAAATATAGTCATAATACGATTATTTTGTCAATTCCTCATTGATCGCTTATCATTCAAGGCATTTGCGTACATATTAATATTTGTTTAGTGTCATTCGAAAACATGAATTCTTCCAAAAGACTACACAATCTAAAAATACTATGCATAGAAGCGTGTAATACTTTATCAGTGACAGAGTGATTTGTGAGCGACAATGTGGCTCGGAATGAGTTTTGTTTCTTTACAAGGAATTTAAATAAATGGACTTAATTACCATCAAATTCAAGCAGGTCAACAAATCCTGTTGTTGCGCTGCGCTCAGCACCTATAGAGAAAAAAACTATGTAAGGATTAAAATGGTTTTATGACATTATGTGAATATATTGAATGATAGGTAAGAATAGTTTGACACATGTATATTATCATTATTGGCTGGCATAGAAAATGTACGCACTGCGCAGTGTAAGTCCTTTCAGTGGTTTATGATTTTAGGTATAAACAATTTTGTGTTATATAAATAAATAAGTAGATCTAACAACTGTAGTGAACATTTCGTAATCAATATGTTTTAAAAATAATTTAGGACACTGGTTTTGACATACCGATGCCGATGGTGGCTCCCGGAATGCCAATGAACGATGGCGTGTCCTTCATACTATCTATGATGGACATAGTTACAGTGTCTGTGGCCTTCATCGATTGTCTACCCCCCGTCTTCCGGGCGTTCTTCCTCTCCAGCGTAACACTATCTCTTGCTTTCCCCACCATTTCCCGATATTCTTCTAAATAAATAACACGACGTAAAATTATTGCTAATATAATGCTATTCTTTTAAATTTTATTTTTGGAACTTATTTTCTTATTTATCAATGCAACACAATACAGTTAGTCACATTCGCAAGGGAAACTTAATTGTCAGCTGTTTACGAAAAAGGCAAATTGTACCTTTCTGAAAATGAACGAATAACATAAAAGCATTTCTTTTATATTATACAATATACATACTCTCTATATAATAGTCTCTATAAATAGTATACTCATTTGTGTCTCATACGGCGCTATGATTGTATGCGCATGGACTTTTGCGTATGGAATACCTGCAATTTAATTTCTAATGTATCAGTAAAGTATACATAGATAAATATATATAAGTATCACACATTAACCAATGACCGAAAATATATTTCGCATACCTTCCACTTCATCAATCGTGCGACATGCACACCACAGGCATTATCTTTTTGCGTGATATCTCCCCACGCATCGTCCTGCATTTTTGTCGTGACACGGGTTGAGCCACTGGAAAACTTCTTTGATAAAACGTTGTCGAACTTCAAAACCCCTTCACGAATTATTGCCATTTCCTCGTGCGAAAAATTGACCGGTCTTTTTTTCGTATCGTTTCGGCCATTGTTTTAGATAGACAGATACAAAACTGTTGTCGTCTGAAATGACACTTTCCGCGAAACCGTCTTTACCGGAACTAGATAAAATGTGCATTGTGGGTAATTTGTGTTTGGCTAACTTTAACCAATTCGGATAAAGATATCCAATGCGACTTGCACTTTTATACAATAGGATAACCACATTGGATACCATATCCAACAACGGGTAAATTTAACCAAAGGTTATCTTTTGGATTGGCTAAAGTTATCCATATTTATACAATTGACTGCTGGTTATTAAGTTTGGTCTACTACCATGACTTGCAGGACCGGCATGAGTCTTTTTCTAATGCGTTCAGGGTACTAATTTCCCTATTTGCAAATTAGCTATTGTTGCAGCAGCACAGTTACAGTGTGAGTAAACTCACGATTTAGTGATGCCGTGAAGCTTGACGCTCCCCGACCGAAGTGTCTGTAATTTGCGTAGTTCTGTCTTATATAGTTTCCAAAACCATCATAGGAGGAATGTTCCATGTAATGAATTGGTATTTCGAGATAGTTTCTTATAGCAATATCATATTAAATTTGCTCGCTATTACTTTGGAAAATATCCGATTGTTATTAAGGACGATATATCAAGATAAATAAATATATTATATATGAAAACGATAATGATTTAGGACTAACACCTATTATTGGAATGTACTATTCCTAGTTTGTTTGTGAAATGTGGACAAAAACTAAACATATCCGAATTATGACTATGTTTTCAAGGTTTTCTTGCAAATATTATATGATATGCATATTGTCCTAACGTGCGTTGATATAATCTATTTACATCGGTACCCAAACATCTTCTTGAACACTTGCAAGGGTAGAAAACAACTTACTTTCTGCTACTCAAAATATTTAATTCTCGTGGTTTTTGTTTCCGGTTTCGTTTTGTATGGTTAGTCATCAGTAAATAATGGGCTAAATACAGGAAACAAAGGTATTGCTCGACCAGGGCGCTACAAATGTTTTTACAACCGAATGACAATCATTAAAGCTGGTAGGTGATTTCAAAATGTCAGTGCACCGTTACATTTGCCTTTGTTGGTTCATATAGCAGCGCTGATTATTGATAAAAATCTTTCACTAAGGAATAAATCGCCTCGTTATCTGCCCTTTGTATGAACCTCTCAGGGTAGAACTCTTTGATAGAAACTGGTGTGAAAGAGTCCGAACCATCGCAGTGTCAAAAACCTGCCGGTGCTTCATGGATTATGCTGTTGGCTTCAGATCACTTTGTAAGTCTTATAGTTAATATATTGACAAATATCTTGCTAATAGCATTACTTATTGATATTGCACAATAACTATTCGGGTTCATTACGGATCCTTTCTTGTGAACGGGAGTTATTATACTTTCTCTCCAGGTTTCAGGGAAATTGCCACCTGCGTAAATGTTATTAAAACTCTGTGAATGAATGGCAATGTTTTTTCGATAGTGCATTTAAACATTGCTATACACAGCCCGTCCGTACCTGATGAACATTTCGATGCAAGTGACTTAATATTATTTACTATTTCGTCCTCTGAAATTGGTTCGTTTAATTCACGGGTGTGTATATTTGTTTGCAAGGGAGGTAACACCTGGTGCCCGTGCGTATTATCGGGTACATTCGTTGTGCTTGCCGAGAACAGGTGTTTAAAATACTCGTACCACTCTTCGCAGGAGATCGAGTCATTTAATGTATTGCGTTTTCCTTTCGCTCGTTTTATATTGTCCCAAAATAACTTTGGGTTATCGCTATTTTCCACCAAAACCTAACGTCGTTTGAGCTCAAGTTTTTTTGTTTTTTTTTTTGTATTTACAAATCTGCCTGAACTTGTTTTTGTCGTTTAAGTAGTTAGTGAGATCCAGTGCCAAGCTGGTTACTCGAAATTTTCTTAAGCTACTATATTTTTGGCGCTTTAATTCCTAACATTCGGTGTCCCACCACTCAGGTTGAGTAACTGGCGATTTATTCCTATGGAATCGACCACCTATTTTCTTCTTCATGCAGTCCGCTGCGGTTTGTATTATTTCAATAAATTTTGATAATCTACATGTTTGACCACCACTGGAAATAGACCTTTCAAAGGTGTCGTATCTGATATTGAATTGGTCTAAAAATGCTTATTTAAACTGGTCATTCCATGGGAAGTGATATGCACTTTGCATACGCGATATGTCCGCTCCATCAGTCGGTGCTGGCTTAGCAAATTTAAGAATGCACTTCAGTGGCAATGGTCAGAGAAAAGATCTGGACAAACTTCAAATCGTTCTATATAATTAAACAGTTGTGTTGACGCGATTACATATCCACGGTACTTCTTCCACCATTTGCGACGCAGGTAATTTCTCCTCCGCGGTCACCATCTACTCTGCCATTTAGAATGTGTATGTCAAGAGAGCAGCACAGATCGATTAAGGATGTTCCAAACCTGTTTAAAACACAGTCTTTTGTGGCTCTTTTTTCATTTAAAGTGTCGCAAGGGTAGGAGGTTTCCCCCACAATGTGATCAATATCGTCATTCGGAATAAAATATATTAGATCACCCGTTCGCGCGTTCAGATCACCCGCTAGAAGGATGAGTGCAGATGGAAAGTCGGAAAGAATAAATACTAATTTCAGACGTAAAATGTCTATACCGTCATCATTGTCTGCACCGTATATAACTGATCTTTCCGATGAGATGTATGTAAATATCATAAATGGTTCATTGGAATATCCCGTCAGATCGCATGACACGTTCACAACAATGCACTCCGTCAGATGTCCGTAGACCCTTCTAAAGTATTTGCATAAACTGTCTTTGATGAATACTGCAACGCCCCATGATCCACGATTGCCATTTCCTATTCGCATATTTTCGAGCGTGTGTAATTATTTAAAAAAATGTGTAATATCTTGATCTTTTGTTTGTCACGTTTCGTTTAGCGCAATTGCATCGAAATCTTCGTAAAAACATTTAAAAAAGCGAGTCATTCGAATATTTTTTAAGTCCTTGTACATTGATTGAACATAAACTAAAACCATTTACACTATTTACATCGTTTGTGTATTCTGAGCCTTGGCCGTTTTCCTACTTTGCATCTAATATTGGTTTCTTCGAAATGAAGTCATATTCGTATAGCTTCCCGCACACCATTAGTTTATCCTGTTTGTATCTGGCTGCCTTACCTTCATTTTGGCAATGCTCAAGGAATGGATACAGCGCGGTTCGTGCTTTCACAATTCTATCCGGTAAATCTTCCACTACTCTACCACTGACTTTACAATTCTTCCGTTTATCCCTAAACGCGCCCAGAACCGTTTGCCTATGTTTGAGCAGTGCAAACCTAGCCAGAATAGGTCGATCTTCGGTTAGTATATTCGAAGTCCATGTCCGTCAAGTCAATACCTAATTGTTCGAGTATAATCGACCGGACTTTTTGTTCACATTGTGCATTGTTTTCTAATCCATCGTGGTTTATTCCATAAAATTTCTTATTATTTTTTCGGAGAATGGTTTCCTGTTTTTCCTGAAGTTTATAATTTTCGAGTATTTTTTCTTCACATGTTTTTATTTGTTCGTATAGTGAGTCCACTTTTTCTGAAAGTTGTTTGTTTTGCTGCATCTAATATTGGTTTCTTCGAAATGAAGTCATATTCGTTTTTTTCCCCTTGAAATGTACCCTATTATGGTGCGCAATACGTTGGGCAGACTGGTAGATCACTTAAAACACGTTTTAGGGAACATTTTTTTAAATTAAAAATAACAATAAATATTACAACTTCATTTACCAGCATTTTAATAAAACGGGTCATAGCGTAACAAATATTTCAATTCAACCTGTGGAGCAACTTAATTTTAATAATAGTACTTCAAGTCAGTGCCAATTAAAAGCAAGGTGCATGTCGGAATTTGAATGGATTAAACGTTTGAAATCAGCTTACCCACTTGAATTAAATGATAATATTCTAAATGTTGGAACTATTTCTAAAAATAAATCGATTAATTCATTTTCTCTGTTTAGTAAACGTCTAAGAAATAAACGTTCACACGGCATTAGGAAAAATGGTAACTTAAGGCGTAAATTTAAACGTCTGCTTTCTTTAAATGACTGCTACACTTTATTACAAAATGGGGGAAAACATAAATTACTAAGTGCACTTTGCTCCCTTTCTGTTTCTTCGTTGTCGCATATTGATAAGGAATGTAAACTTATTTTACCTTAATTAGACCCTCTATATGAATGTGCTTGTATTATTGAATCTTTCACTGACTACTATCTTAAACCTTTTATTGAAAATGCACATAACAAAACTAGAAATCGTATCAAAATTGAGTTTTGTAACAAAGGTCTTGATTTAATTGACCTTCCAAAAATACTCAATGATAAAAACGTACGTCGGTTGATTCCCCTTTATTTCCGCAATACTGAATCACCACTTATTTGCTACAAATATAGTAAACCTGTAAGAAGTATCGTTTTTAATTGTAATTCTATTTCCACAGATATTAATGTAATAAGAAATTGTCCTACATCATGTGACTGTTCTAGTTCCAAATATATATATGGTCCAGTTGGACATGTTATTACTGGGGACCTTAATTTCATTCAAAATAAAATCCTTAGAAATTACTACGCAGAGGCTCTAAGTATAGATTGCCTATTCCTGTTGATTTTGATGACTGCATTAAGAAAATCGTAGCATCCTTACAGGATTATTGCACTAAATGGTGTAGGAAGGAAAATGCTGAAATTACTGCACTCAATGATTGGAAAACGAAAATATTTAGTATGGCGATGAATAAAATATATTTTTATGATACCAATCCTTTGGCCTTACCACATTCACCTAAATTTAATAGACAAAATCTTTGTTAATTGCTCGAAGACTTAAAATCTAAATTCGTCATAGTTCCTGCTGATAAGGCTGCTAATAATGTTATTATAATATGACGACTGTTTTATGTTCAAACTATTTCACAAGAACTTTCACAAACTACATCATATTGTGATTACAATAAGCAACCTAATGAAATTATTGCCGACCATATTGCCGAATGCAAAAAATTAAATGTAATTGTCAATATTACTGACAGGAAATTGCCATCACTTTACTGGTTACCTTAATTACATAAAACGCCATATAAAAGTCGTTTTATCGCTAATTCAGTGTCTTGTGACACCAATCAATTATCAGTGTATCGTACTTCTGCATTGAGTGCTATTAGATACCATATAGCTAAATATTGTAATAAAGTTTATGAAAATAGTAATAATAACCTATTTTGGTCAATTCAAACTCCTTAGAAGTTATTGATAAAATTGAAAAGAAAAAATATAAGGTGTCACAAGTAAGCACTTATGATTTTTCTACATTATATACAACGCTTCCTCACGCTTTAATAAAATCCAAACTTGTTTCTTTGATTAAAAAAACTTTTGCTTGAGAGAAGTGTTCGTATCTAGCTTTAAACACTAAAACAGCTTTTTTTACTAATCATATATTAGATAATTACATCATTTGGACTGGTCTTGACTTTTGTACAGCACTTACCTTTCTCTCTTGCATAACTTGTTTGTTGAATTTAATGGAAAATATTTAAACAAATTATTGGCGTTCCTATGGGTACTAATTGTGCCCTACTTATAGCTGATCTTTTTTTATATTGTTATGAAAGCGAATTTATGTTAGAATTATCTAAAACTAAACAACTATATTTGATTCAATGTTTTAACCTTACCAGTAGATACATTGATGACATACTTAATTTAGATAATCCATTATTTGAACAATATATTCACAAAATCTACCCAAACGAACTAGTCTTAAATAGATCGTCTCAATCCAATACAGACGCTGCGTATTTAGACTTACATCTTACTATAAATAATAATATGATTAAAACTAGTTTATACGACAAACGGGACGACTTTAACTTTGATATTTTGAATTTTCCGTTCCTAGATGGCAATATTCCTAAAGGTCCATCCT
This sequence comes from Dreissena polymorpha, assembly GCF_020536995.1. NCBI lineage: Eukaryota > Metazoa > Mollusca > Bivalvia > Myida > Dreissenidae > Dreissena > Dreissena polymorpha. Next base: position 38,275,146 of record NC_068362.1, on the reverse strand, counting down.
ATGGTATTTACATTTCACAGTTGGTACTTTATGCCAGAGCATGTTCATGTATTAAAGATTTTAATGATCGTAATCTTATATTAACAAAGAAATTTCTAAACAAGGCTTTTTGTATCATAACCTGAGAAGTAAATTCGCTAAATTTCACTCAAAGTATGGTGTTTTAATTTCTAAATATAATGTTTCTTTAAAATGGCATTTAAAAAATGGAATTTTCCATCCATCATTTTATGGAGATGTTTTGAAGCGTGTCCGCAAATTAAAATATGTTATAGGAAATGCTCATATTAAACTTTTTAATTTAATTAACTCGTTTTTATCAAAAGGATATGATGCTGATGTACTTAAAAACACGTGCTTGATGGTTTTCGATTCACTATATCTTTCTTCTCTTAAAATTTGGAATCATTAAGTGATATTATTGGCATTTGTCTCTGTGGAACATAATTGTGTCTTTGTGTCGTAGGAACAAATCTACTTGATAAACTACATTTAGACTCACATCGTACACTGAATCATGAATTTCACAGGCGTCTGTTTATTATACAATTTTAATATACGTAAATTAATAAATACAATAAATAAAACGACACATAACTCCAAAAAGTTAACCTCATTTTCTACAATTTCATTTATATCATAAACACCGCGGGCGCCAGTCTAAAGCACATGGCATAAATCAGCGTGAAGTTGTTTCCTGTGGCTGCAGGTTTTTACAAGACAATAGTTCTATTGTGAATTCGCACTGGAGAATCGTTAACGCATATCTGTATACACCCCTGAAGAAGTCCCACTTTCACTGTTGTAATCTTCGTGCATAGGTCATTGGTTTTATATCGTTCAATTTTCATTTCATTTCATCTCTGATAGGTGTTTCTTGTTAGATTTATTTTTTAGCAATCGCATTAACAACAAAGGTATGTAATATGGATCCTTTACACCCATTATTGCTCCTTCTTCCTGTATTTGCGTAATGATGATCTGAAATATTAACTTTATGACGCTATATTTTTAAATCTTTTTCTATAAAGAAGGAATGTAGTAGATACTTGTTAGTAGTTTCATTTCATCGTGCCTCAAAAAGTCGTAACTCTCTTGCTCTGGTATCTTTCCTACCATTGAGTAATTAAATGATAATTAAATTCAATGCGTTTTAATTCCCTTTTATTATTGTTTAATTTGAGTTACAATGCTATGAGGTTAATTTTTACTTACAATTAAATGTAACATGAATATTGCTGGGCCAAGTGTGAGGTTGAGCGCTCTAAAACCGGTTTAAACCCCAAATGCTTTGCATTGACCGTCCCAAGGCGGTGACCCCAGCTTTATTCTTATTTGTGTTTATGTTGTTTTGTATTGTGCTGTTTTGTACTGTTTGGGCAATTGGTCACTTGCCTTAAATAAAGGACCAACTGATTGTTTATGATAATAATTCAATACTGCTACAGCAGCTGGAGTTTCACTTCTTTATATTGATTTCGATATTTTCGCGTTTTAAATCATTGACGGATTGTTCAAGTTCATCAAATTTCCTGTTTATCGTTTTCACATCTCGACGAATAATTAACAATATGGATGCTACATCGATACTGCCTGAGTCCGAGTCCTCATCACCAATAGCGTCAGCGTGTATCTGATTTCCGCTTTTCGTCTCCGTATTGATCGTGTTTGTAGAATGTAACCAATTACTGAATGACGTTTGATTATTTTCTAAAGCACTTCCGGAAGGCTGCTGACTACTGACCAACATTTGTATTGGAAGGCTGCCGAAATCATCACTGATGCGCCACAAAGTAGTTTAAAGTGTTTATAACGGGGTGGGGCAAAGGATCCCTCATGGCAGAAACCGCTCTCAAAAACATACTTGAAGCAGTCTATAGAGAAAATGCGCAAAATTGTGCACATTGGGACACGAGAAACTGCCCAGAGGGCTTCGCGGGACCATCTTCTTGTTGAAAAGTGCATAAACAGCCAGCTTACAGCATAAATGACCCAAGAAGATTCAGACATTCAGATACTGCTGGATCATGCAAAGGATTTGTACTCGTCCCTTCTAAGGGGCAAATTGACGCTAGCAGATGATATGTTATGCGATTTATATCAAACCCGAGAGGGCTTCAGAGAAGAAGAAACATGAACTTGCCCAGACCTAAAAGACAAGCATAGTATGGCTGAATTATCCGCTTATGATTAACAATTCAATGGTGTTGATTAAAGCATATCGTACTTGGTGTTGGCTGATGCATTAGCAGGCAGTGACAGATTTACTATTCATCTTCGCTTCAGATAAGCGACCTAGAGGAAACGCACCCAGAAGTTTATCGAAAGTTCGGTATTGGTTTTCACGTTGTTCGTAGGAGTCATCAGTGCTATGCTGGGCTAGGACGGGATCTTGTCATTGAGCACACATTGATGATGTGTTTATAGAGCATATGTGGTCTTACTCGCGGCAGTGAAATGACCGAGGAAATGCAAACCCCTTGGTTCCTATCTGCATCATCCGAGCACAAGAGTGGGATGCAGGATTTCACAGATCTGACCTATACTTAAATTCCTAAACACAAAGATTAAACTGAAGCGTGCAACAAATGGGATTCTTTTGATCTATAGTAAATGCAGACATAGGTTACAACATGCTCTCCATACGCAGCTAACCCTGCTCTGAAAACATGGTCTATAAGATAGTGGCTGAGTCAGATGTGAATGTTCATGCAGTTGAGGCGGTTTGGAAAACGATCATGACAGATATCATAGGAAAGTCGGTCTTTGCTTATAAATTCACGAGAAAATACAGAGCCAAAGCTCTTGGGAATAGCTTGGCTGTTAATATCGCTTCTGACCGTGCTTTTTATCATGCTCTTTTGTTCCAGCGTTTCCAGGTGGTGTCAAAATCTGGAGATCCTTCCCTTGCCGTCGTATTGTCTTTTGAACTTTGAACTGAGCTCCCATCCTGCTGCCTCCTTTGAAACCAAGAACATACTGTGTACAGCAGATAAGCCTCAGATCGCTCAGGCAATGTGAGAGTATGCTATAGACACATCATGTGAGACTGAGATGAACTGTATTCATGAAACAGATGCATGATGGTGGCACTTTGCTGAATTCTTAACCTTGGAGAAGGGGACTTATATAACGCAATAGCCGAGTCTTATGTAGATTCATAGAAAATGCATAACGGACAAGCGACAGTTGGGTTCGATGGCTACGAAGATGGTCATTATAACAAATACAACACATGTAAACCGAATTTAAATTCAAACTAGTCAAATTGTTGTGTACGAAATCAAAATCAAGTAATATTCACAGCAGTAAAACCTTTCAGAGAATTTGTTTCTTTTTTTTTCATTTTTCAATCCTGACGGCGGCCATCTTGAAAACGGACGCCATTTTGAAAGTTTGTATTGGCTGACGTGCTTTATCAAATCTGTAGTTAATGAAGAGTATATGTGCCAAATTTGGGGCTTGCATCACAAACTGAAAGATTTCTTGATATATAGACTTAATCTGCTGAGCTTATAGGCATGTATACCTGATATACGATAGATAATGAATGCAACATCGGGCGCGAAAGCTTCTTATAAACTTCGAAGAACACACCCATATGGTAGATAATGGTTCACCCAAAAGCATAATTTGGTTATTTACTTAACACGATTGGTTTATTGGAACAATAAGTTGTGTTAATGTTTTCGTCGTAGGTGCTTAATAACGGTTGAAGTAGATATAACGTACAGAAGTAGTAAAAGTTATTAAGGTAATTGAGTGTAGCGTATTTTGTTTTGAGTTGAATCTTCCCACCTTTCTGCACGAGCGACGCACAACTCACACAGAACTTGAACAACGCAGATCGACAATTAGTTGAACATTAAATAATGTTCACAGGTAATAACATTGTTTTTACATGTGTCATCGCTAAGTATTCTGGATTTAATGTTTTATCATATTTCGGATATTTGTTATTTGAATGTTTGTGAAATGTCCTGCTCATCATACCGCCATTGCTATTGATTGTATTTCGTTTATTGCTAATATTATAATTATTATTATTATTATTATTATTATTATTATTATTATTATTATTATTATTATTATTATTATTATTATTATTGTAATTATTATTATTATTATTATTATTATTAGTAGTAGTAGTAGTAGTAGTAGTAGTAGTAGTAGTAGTAGTATCATTATTATTATTATTATTATTATTATTATTATTATTATTATTATTATTATTATTATTTTTATTATTATTATTATTATTATTATTATTATTATTATCATTATTATTACTATTATCATTTACATATTTGTTGCAGGGATGTATCAATTATTTTTTTAATTATTAAATAATTAAAAAATTAATTATTAATTAAAACACAATCCACGGTTTCGTATGGTATCATCTCTGGAACAACTTTTGTTTATGATTATACTGATTGCTTTAAAGGGGTCATACTACACAATATAAAATTCTAATATGTGTACTTGGTCAAAGTTAAACCATGGGGAATTTTTCTGTAAAACAACATCAACAATACGAAATGGTTTTAATAACTGCAAACATGTCTTTAAGTTTTTTATACTTCATCCAAATAATTCATAAAAATCTTTTATTGCAAAGTGCTCACTATTTTTACATTTTTCCGACCATGTCGATATATTGTCTACTAATCTTTGCAAATTATGTGTAAAACACGGTATTCTTTCCAAAATTCTTATCATTATGTAGTTTACCGTTATGAACTAAAAAAGAGGTTTGAATTCAAATCACAAGTTGCCCTCGGCATAGGATGATCAATGTCTGTCAACTCGAGATTAATATAGGTATCACGGAAAAAACAATTTTTGGAAAACCCCACTAATCTCCTGGTACAAATACAGCTGACCCATTTATAATCCTTTCAAAATCACAAACCGTATCAAACGTTAGGATTACAGAAAGCTTTATTGTTTGATAATGGTTAACCAGCGTTGTTTGTACCGGGGTGATTAGTGGGGTTTTCTAAGCTCGTGCTTTTCCGGGATGAGTCTATTAAACTACGATGATGATAGCAATATAATCCAGCTTTCGTCCGATTCTTTAATTTGTGTCTCCAGTTGTATACCCTGATCCTAGCTCGCTAAACGTGTTAATATCCGATTCAATAATCTTAAAAATATCCCCCATCAAATCTAGAGTAAACAGGGGAACTGTCGGGTGCTCTATATGTCACCGCAATATACATATCAGTTTCAGTATTACAATAATGTTTATCAAGTTTAACCCATAGTATACATCTAATTAAATAATCACAATCGTTTCTCTTTTTTGTAAATTTTCCCTTTTATACACAAGAATACCCCCACGTGAACGCGTTGCACGCCAATTTAAATAGCGTCTATATTTTGAATGTATTTGATCCCTGAATCCAGACAATTTGATATTAGTTTTTGAGTTCGTCCATGTTTCCGTTAAACACATAATGTCAAATTGTGAAAGAAATTTCACGAAATCCGGCGATGATAATTTGTCCGCTGTAAGCCCTTCAATGTTTCAGGTTACATGTTTACAACACTCCCACAATCCTCATAGGAACTCGACTTGTACTCACGGCCGTCGATGAAAACATGGTCCACCCTCAGGAAGGCCTCCTGTTTCTCCCATCTGGCCTTTTTAATGACTGGTATCAGCTTCTGTATTGTTTCCATCATCTCCCTTGGGTATTGCTCCGAAATTCCATACGCGGTCCTTTTGAGCTCCCTGGACGCCTTCCTCACTCTTTCTCTAGCAAGATACTAAGCAAATTTTGCGGCTATCGTCCTTATTTTTGTTCTGTTATAACGACCTATCCTATGAGCACTGTGTAATTTAATGTCTCTGGACGCATTTTCAACCAATAATTTTGACTTAAATTGAATTAATTTTCTTTTCGAAAACAACTCATCTTTTTCCTCTGGTATTATGTAAAACAGTAAATTATCCCACATGCTTCCACATTTGACATCAGTTACTTCGTGCTGCATGAGAAGTTCATGTTCTTTAAGCGGTCCAGCCAACAGTTCGATTTCCTTCTTTTTTTCATTTTAATTATCAAGCATATTACTATCATATTTGCGGCTTTGTTCAATTTCTAGGATTTTGCTCTCAATTTAGGACACTTTTTGGTCCATGCCCACACATTTCAAAGAAAGAGAATCAATTGTTGCTTAAATGGTTTCTAGCTTTCCGAGTTTGCTTTTCTACTCTTCTCCTCCTGTTTAAAACATAGTAAGCAGAGCATTGAAATCTTTTTTTGCAGTTAATACATTGCATTGATGCCTGATATAAACGATAATTAATTATTTTTTGCTATTTTCTCATCGAAAAAGCAATGTTGCAATGTTTTAGACTGTTACCGGTGAATATTTCGAACTGTTGACCGGTCAATAGTTTAAACTTTTCCCGCTCGTGAAATTTGAACAGGTAATAACACAGTTATTTTATGTATGCTTGGTGAACAGTCAAAACTGTTGTCCCTCGGCCGATAGTTCCAAAGTCATCCCTGATACCTTGACAATTTTGACTGTTCACCGCGCATCCATGAAATAACTGTATAATGTTAAAGTTACACGGCTGCGGTGACATTGAATTGGACCATTTACTTGCCTGCAGAAATTAACAATTTATCTAACGTTATTTGGTGTGGATGTCGCTGCTCCTGAGATATTCGCACCTCTTCGATTGTCCGCCATATTGCCCTTTGCAAGTGTACTCTTTCTCTTGTATGTGTGTTCAAGGCATTTATACTCCACAGAACATATTTGCACTCATTTTACACTCATGTTCACCTTTCAATTATTGTTCAAACCGTATATTATTTATAAAGTATATACATATCTCCACTGGAAATATTCCAAACTACCGCGCTGACGCATAAACACTTCCATCTCCTTAAGTACGTATTGAAGTACGGTGAAGGTTTGTGTTCAATATGACTTTTAGGTTAAGGTTTGCATACAATAAGTGCTTAAAAATTCATGTGCAAGTGCAACAACTCATATATCTTGCTGACATGTAGACCTAGCATAAATGTCCATTAAACATACTTTTGCCTGTAATATCTTCAGTTTTAATGGACATATTGTGCTGACATTTTATGCGTTATAAGCTTACATGGAGACCTATGTTGTTATTGTTATTGTGGCCAGTGGTTTCTAAAAAAGAAAAAAACATTGCCCATTCATTAACTTTAGTTTGGATGGTGATATTGGTCTGTTATTTTGTTTGTAAGTAGCTTTAATGCAGTCCTAGGGTGGGATTGCATTTAGGGCCAGTTGGATCGACGTCAATGTTACTACACTCCCGGTTTCTGCTCATACACTGTAATATGTAGGCATGTTTTGCTGTAATGTTCTGTGTGGCTAGCTTTTATGCAGACCAAGCTTGTCCAATTTATTAAATTAATCTAAAACTGGTAACAATCTAAACATCTAAATCCTTAACATGACCACATTTCTTGTTTTAATGTATACACGTTCACCGTTCAGCCATATAGTAATTACTTTATAAATTATACATATATTCAATTTCAACTTTAAATATATCTTTGTTGTCATATATGTAGCCAATGGTGGTAGTGGTGGTTGTGGTGGTGGAAATAGCAATGGTAGTGGTGGTAGCGATGGTGGGGTTGTTTTGGTGGTGGTGGTGGTGTAAATGATGGTGGGGAGGTGTTTTTGGTGTTGGTGGGTTTGCATTAAATGGTGATGTGTTGTGGTAGGGGTTATGATCGCAACAGTAGTGGAAGTGGTGCAAGTGATTGTGATAGTTGAGATGATTGTGGTGAAGGAAATAGTTGTGGTGGTAGTGGTTTGTAAAGTGGTTGTTGCTATGGATACGAGTTATAGATGCGTTTTACTATTACCTTGTCATTGTACACTCACTGCACGTTGGATAAAAAGCGTTACCCTGGTTGATAATTGAAGATAAGCTATTAACTGAACACATGGGGTATACGAGTTGCGAGTTGGTTGTACTTAAATGGATGAGCCCATGATGTACGCGTTTTTTCAGTTTCAGTTCAGACACAGTGGGCGTACACTTGTTCCCTGTTTTCTACAGTACTCAATCAATCGTCCCCGTTGGTGCAAACGTAGCTGAAACCTCGCCCACTATTTATATTGTAGTTTTATTCCATTATATTATATAACAACCTGTATATATGTTACTATGTTTCTGAACATGCGTACTCATGGAATGTGTGTCTATTGTACATTTAATAATTCTGAACCTAAACCAATTACTCGGAACGTGTTTTGCACGCGGATCAAAAATATGTTCACACATTGGCTGAGCTAGAACTCAATTGAGTAAAGAAGACTGTGTGACATCTATGCACTTTTTTTGCTTCACAGTGACTTCACTTTTGCTATCACCTTTTGCTTAACGCCGCCTTATTATCATAGCGCAATATTATGTAGTTCTATTTCTTGTATTTACCTGTATTATTATATATTTTATTCTTGTTGTTTTACTAACATAAATAATGCAAGTAAATAACCACAATACATTTACTCTATTGAACGCCACGCTCTGTCGTTACGCCGGATGTTTTGAAAGTCACTGAACATAAAGTAATAGAGGTAGCAGTTGCACTAGCATTATTAGTGCCAGTAGCAGCAGCAATTTGAACTTGACAATTCTTGTTTACTTTTAGTATGTTTTATGGAGATAGCAGAATAAAGATTATATTATAAATTAAATAGTAATATCTTATTTTTTATTTCCGTTTGGCTTAAAATTAAATCGTGAGATTATTAAAAATCAGGCAGTCGATCAACTAAATGCCTAGTTTCTTGTGTTGTGCCATGAATATATAAATTTTACATCGCCCAAGGACACGAAAGGCATACATATGTACACGTTACATAGTCAAGTAAGTGATTAAAGGGAAAAAAGTCTCTAATATTTGTAAACACTAATTATAATGCACTGTTTGTGAATCCGTTGCACCAAGTGTATGTAATAGCTTATCTCCCAAAACACAGCTCATGCATTTCATGTTCAATAAAAAAAAATCAAGAACTATAAAACTTAAAAATAAAACGAGAGAATATAGCCACCCAAAACACTGGGTTATTAATAGAAATACATCTGAAAAATATCAACAACAGTTTTCACACCTTTTTAATTTCAGACCTCTGCACGAAAAACTTTACAGCTTTGAGCTTATTTATAAACAATAACTAAAGCTAAAAGCCATTTTAAAAACAAAAAGTCACGCATTTGTTTGCGAGAACTGTTCATGTTCAAAATATACAAAGTTTGTATTTATATTGGACAACAAATACAAATACATGTCCAAAACATACTGATAATATTTAATTAAGAAACATATATATTAAGAATACATTTTCAAGATTAACAACAACATAGTTCTGGGTCGAATTGCTAACAAGGTTAACGTTAATACTTGAAATCCCGTTTCTAGAAAAAATCCTCATCGGTGGACATAACAAACAACGCTGATGCTTCTTAGGCACCCATGTTAGTTTCATTCAAATACGTATATGTGATACGGTACATGATTTCGATATGAATAAAAATCTAGCACATTTCGGACCAAGAATAATTACCCTACAGCCTGTTAACTTTATATTTAAGTAATGCAAAATTAATAATAACTGTTTTAAACTTTTCTTCACCATTATTCAGCATACCAATGTGCATACAATTTGAAATCGCATTGTTTCGTTAAAAGAACTTAATCAGTCCAAAATTAAACGGCAGTAAGCTTAACTTGTCGTAAAATGTTGTATGTCACTATGGCATTAATCGTAAGACATATACCAATATACATGCACAATGTTAAGCTTTTGTTTATCAAGATTATAGAAACAGTAAATATTCCACATCACGAAAGGAAGCGTTAAAGAAAACTGCTACTTTTACAGTAAGAAAATTAAGGAAAAACAACAACACAAAAATAATATAACTTAAGCAATCGTAAACATTCAATAGCAAACATAGTTTGTATATTATATTTAACGCATGTTTTATCACTCAAAACCGAACTGCTGCCTTTATTCTCACTCCAGCAATCGTCAACAACAAAACAACAATATACCAAATGTTACTCATGAATAAAAAGCTGTTTCAGCGGGTTCAAATTATGCAAACGTTAAAAAACCCTCTAATGTCAATGTGTTTTTGTTTTTGTTAAACATTGAAATAAATATATGTTTTTTTTTTCAACATTTCTTAGAAGATATAAACGATGTTAACTAGTCCTCCTCCCTTTACAGGGTTGAATACGTGTGAATAGACAAATATGTCCCAGATGTTTTGTACCGAGGGTCACTTGCTCGAGCAACGTAAGTTCTTTGTTTTAAGAGGTGCATGTACGTCCCTGAAAGCTTTGTTGTCACTGGTGTTACGTATGAATCGTTTGACGTAACAACTTGTCCTTTGTGTTCAATGTTAAAGATATGTCCATTGTAAGCGTTGCAGTCATTGGTATTAGGTAATCGTCGTCGGTGCTGCTAGTGGCGCCCGGTAATGGGGGAAGTTCCCTGTTAGACAGATGTCGTGCCCTTGTGACATCCGCATTGACATCATTCTTGTTCGTATACAGATCAATGTCTGCAATGTGATCATACTCGTTTTCTTTCAGTTCATAGTCCGCCATGGTATAATGCTCACTTCCCTCCAGAGTAAGATAAGAATGATATGGCTTCTGTTCGTCACGTTGCTAGGTTAGAGAAATATATAAAAGGGTATTTATCATTTATGGTGGGCGCCATTCCTGCAAATATCATCCTGTATAAATAGACACCAAATAAACTAAATAATTAGGATATTCACAACCTTGGTACTAATGTCACGAATTTTATTATCTCGTGTTGTTACATTTTAAATTAAATTTTTTAATTAATATCAATCGGGAATGTTCACTGAAAAACACATTGACGTCGCATCACAGCTAGAGTGCGACATCGTCTACAGTCATTGATTTAAGGTACTTACTTAACCGTGTAACAAAAATCTAATGACATCTTAAATCGGTATAATATTTGTACGATCGTTCAAGAATTCAGGCCAAAAGGTCGGCAGGCAATCAGATAGTAAGCAAACGTTTCCAAGAACAGCAGCTTTCTATAAGATATAAGTCTTTTCCCCAAAACTAGGTGTTTTATATATAAATAATTGTACATTATTGTTTTATTATCAACATTTCAGGGCGTTAAGAGCAATTTTATTTAAATACATGCGTGCTTACCAATGGGTTGCTTCGCACCTTATGCATCTTGAAATCTGGGTCTGCGTGCACATTGCGTTCATCAATGTCAGAATTGGGAGAGCCATGGGTATCATGTCTGCGTCGTTTTAAATTTCAAACGTTAAATGTAAATCATAGAAATAAATAAATAACATAATTAATTAAGTATTTAATTGATAAAAAAATAAATAAATAAATATATCAATAAACCAATAAATCAATAAATCAATCTATAAATCTATAAATCTATAAATCTATAAATCTATAAATCTATAAATCTATAAATCTATAAATCTATAAATCTATAAATCTATAAATCTATAAACCTATAAACCAATAAATACAAAAATAAATTAACTTATTAATTAATTAATCAATTGATTCACTAATTAAATGTTTAATAACTGTTTAATGATCATTCACTCGCACAAATGTGTATGTGTTGCCGTGCATCACATATTGTTTAATAATTGAATTGCAGCATATGTATTAAGTGAAATCTTAGGTTTAAAGTTTTATTTCAGAATACATAACGCTTTAAGCCAATGCGTACACATACATACAATACACAATATGGACAACCGTGGTCAGTGACATACAGGCATATAAATATACTATTTTAAGCAATATAAATTTAAAATTTATAATGAAAGAATTATATACAGTTAACCATTGACATTTACTTCATTAGTTATGTCTATACCTTCACGTTAAATATACATGTACCATTGGCAAATATCATTAAGTTTACTTCTTGTTTATGATGACAATAACTGCTGAAGTGATGTAAACCAACACCAAGACACCAAGCCCAGCGCCGACGTACACAAATGTCGACGATTCCGTAGTCGGTGTGGCAGTTGATTGTGAAGCCAGCGTTTGAAAGGTTGACGCCTCTACATTTTAATAATAATTAAAAAAAAGACATTGATGCTAAGCATCAAAAAGACCCCTATTAACAGTTGATATTGCGGCAAAAGTTAAACATTTTTATAAGTGTTACTTAACATTATTAAAATTGTATCAATATAACATAACGAAAAATATAATGAACACTGATGAAGTATAAGCAATTAATCCCATAATAGACTGTCTTATGGCAAATACAATCTGTTTAACAAGGAATCACAGCAATGCAAGGTTGGTGCTATTTCGTCATTAAAGGCATGTTGTTTACATTCAATGGTTCATTTTAAAGGGTGTGGGGGGGGAGACAAACAAACTCCGTTAAATGGATTCACCAGCATGGCTTTCGTAAAGGTCATGGGGTTTATCGTCAGTTGCTTGATCTATATATAAGCTGTAGACATTGACTTTCTGTGCAAAGAAAGCTGAAGGGATGAATGGTTTTGTGATTTAACACAAATATTGATTTCGACAATCTTTCCTTGAACAAAAAGAAGTCATCATCAACAAAAACAAAAGCAAGCGATTAGAAGCCAATCGATGCATTGGGTATACCATTTTGGAAATCTTTAAACAAACATCACACATGGAAAAACGTTTTATTTAAGATTTGTTTCAACTATACTTTTATACCATTTAGGTCAGCCACACTCGAAAAAGCGTAACCGAGGCAAAACAGTGGTATTTATTCGTACAAATAAATTCGATTCCGCGTTGCCATTGACTTTCAGGCAGTATCACCTTTATGCCTGTTCAAATTATTTTCTTATCATTTTCCAAGAGGAATAATGCACTTACTGAGATGTTGTAACATTTCGTTTTTAAAATGTTGCACACTTACGAGTTCATTATTCATTTTGTATCTACCCGTCCACCCCTCATATTTGATGTTTAATTTTCATTCGCGTTAAATTAGACCGGCATAATTAAAAGTGTTATTTTTTCAATTGGTCATTTGCATTTTAAAATACAAGCGGATCTTAATCAGAAGGTTATATTTTTTATTGAAAAAGAACACACGCTTTTTTAAAGTTTCTTTCCTACTGGTGCAGCCGAGTTTCTATTTGTTAATACTTTTTCCTTGATAATATTTATGTTTCAGTATTTCTATGAAATTATCATATGTTTAAACCCTCAATAAACATAAACATGGCTCATATTATTGCGTTTATCGCTCCTCCACGAAAGAAGTTCAACTAACATGCATATCTTTACGGACATAAATATACCATTGGCAATAAATATTGATTTAATAATGTATACGGCACATGACATATTTTTTTGCAACAAACGTTCACCATCACATTGGGTCTTATAAAACAGATACAACTAAATACTAGTCGACTGGCTGCTAAATGGCAGCAAACTAGTTAACAATACTCAGCAGCAGCATGCAATCTAAAACGTTGCACCTACCGTCTCTCTGCGTGCTGCAGTTGAAATCCGCTTGGGTGAGATTCGCTATGTCACGCCCCTTCAGGTGCGCGGGCTGAGTGCACTTGGCGTCGTACACGTTGAGCTTGTACATGCCGCCCTTTACTGCCTCCATAAGCCATCGCATCTGGCAGTCGCAATTGAGCGGATTGTTGAGTAGAACTCTGGAAAAACGATATCATTTAAATGACAGCTGTTTAACTATTTAACAAGCGTTCGGTTTGTGTTAAATTCTGGTATAAATGTGGGCTAGCCCTACAACTGGTTTAAACCCCAAATTCATTGCATTAATCGTTATCCCAGTAGTGATCGTTTCTATTTATAGTTGTTGTTCTATTATCAAAGTAGTGGATTAGAGCAAGCATTTATATTCTGATGTAGGTTCTAGAGTGTCATTGTTTGCTTTATATAATATGTTTGAATAAAATCTAAGCTGCTTTGCGCTTACGCTGAGTAGCCTAACACCAAAAGACGAAGAAGAATCATCATCATCGTCATAATCTTCTTCTTCGTCTTCTGCTTTTTGATAAATGGTCAGTATAAACGAATATTTGACTGGGTATCATATAGGTGTGGAGATCAGGTTGACAAGCACGTGAAGGTTCTAAACCAATTAATGAAATGTGGAAAAAAGTAAGTAGGGTGTGTGATAATTGTGTAGATTGTTATTTAGTTAATTTGAAAACAAATATAATTAATGTATGACAGTTTCCCTTAGTCAAAACTTAAACTTAACTCAAAACGGCCGAGCATCCGTCAACCATTATCAGAGTTGTTTAATATTAGGTTCATATGTTTTGAATAGCGCTGTATGTTTGCAGAAAGCTTATTTTCAAATCATCAAGAAATGTAACAAATCATTTTTTTATAAAATTGGAAGAATATTCCTACTTTCCGAAGATTGGAATTTTTTCCCTTCTTTAAATATTTGAACAATGGGTAAACACTGCGTAGAAATAGGACATTGAAATATTGATAATAAGTGTATTTACAGACAAGGAAATATTGTGCAATACTATTTTTTCACTTAATAAAGTTAATCGTTGCATATATACAATAAAATAAGACTTTTCCATAGGTCGCTTTTCCCATTTGAAACAAGAGATTTTTTTCTATTAATATACTTAAAACAAAAATTAGCACAACTACAACACTGCTAAAAGTTATAACTGGACATGAACGAGCCTACTCAAAGCAATACACAAATCCAACAAGATTTTGTCAGTGCATAAAGTGGGAAAAATACCCCTTTGTTAACAGATGAAATAACATTGAAAAACAGAAAAACTCATGTGAAAAAGTAAACATTCAAAAGAAAGGCAACGTTCGCATACAAATTTTGTAACACAGTAATGTTAAGCAAAAATATTCAAGTATTAATCCCAAAAAGCATATATCAACATGAAATGTTTTTGTCAAAAACACTATGACCCCAACTGCGCCGCTATGATTTGTTTATTATTTGGCAGGCTCAGATAGTATCCACCTTTAAAGCTTACTACTTCTCTTGGATTTGTTTCTTTGACCTTTGACATTTAAGGATGACGTTGACCTTGACCTTTTACCACTCAAAATGTGCAACTCCATGAGATGCACATGCATGCCAAATATGACGTTGCTATCTTCAATATTGCAAAAGTTATTGCAAAATGCTAAAGTTGGGGCAAACAAACAAACACACAAACCAACGGACAGGGCAAAAAACAGTATGTCCCCCGCTATAACAGTGGAGTGATGGAGGACATAAAACTGTTTTCGTTTATATGCATATCCAATAGATAAAAGATACTTTAGTTTGAAAAGTGTGGTTTCGCAAAGGTTTTACGTTAAATGTGCAATTAAGCAATGGATTTTATTTAGCATATTAGATAGTTCGATTTATTTCAGAAGCGAATGCGTTTTCTGATCAATGTTTTATGAAAGGTCTAAAAATCAAATAATAACATATTGTGTATGTGTATAACTTTACATGTGTTATCTGTACTTGATTTTAACTCTGGAAACCTCTTACAGTGTATTTAGGTTCGTCACTTCTCTAAATACACCGTCTGGTATGGATTCGAGCAGGTTGTCGGATAATATCCTGGAACAAAAACAAAGTCAACTCAAGTAATCAGCGATAATCATACTGTTTCGAAATGATTATTTTTTAAATAAGCTAAAAATATGTTAGCATTATCTGCATATGCCTTTATATAGGAAATACTATATTCAAAACCTTACGCAGCAACAGCCAGAATAGTGCTCAGTTTCATTATTAAACAGCACTCTTCACTGAAAGCGCAGAAAACCTCGAAGTCGAAAGGACAATCATAAGAACAGGGAAAACAACAGAAACCGTTATTCTGTTCAATAAAGCAGACCACAGACTGATCCGTTTAAACATGGACAGTATTTCTAGATGACGCGATTCTCTGAACGCCTATCAAACAGGGCTCTGAGCTCACAAATTTAAGCAACAACAGTTAACACATTTATAAGGTTATCCGTGCTGAACACCATTTAAGGTAACACGTTTCCAAAAATACACGAAGCAGAATAAATTCCGTGAAAGCATTGAATAAATCAATAAGTTGTTTTGTTGTAAAATAAATGATGAGAAAGAAAATTAATGATGATGCTGACGATGACGATGATGCTTACGATGAAGATGATGATAACGATGACAATGATGATAACGATGACGCTGATGACGATGATGATGACGATGACGATGATTATGACGATGACGATAATGATGACGATAATGATGACGATGACGATAATGATGACGATGACGATAATGATGACGATAACGATACTGATGACGATGACGACGATGACGACGATGACGACGATGACGACGATGACGACGATGACGACGATGACGACGATGACGACGATGACGACGATGACGAAGATGACGACGATGACGACGATGACGACGATGACGACGAGACGGCGATGACGGCGATGACGGCGATGATGGCGATGACGGCGATGACGGCGATGACGGCGATGACGACGATGACGACGATGACGACGATGACGACGATGACGACGATGACGAAGATGACGACGATGACGAGAATGACGACGATGACGACGATGACGACGATGACGACGATGACGACGATGACGACGATGATGACGATGACGACGATGACGACGATGACGACGATGATGACGATGATGACGATGATGACGATGATGACGATGATGACGATGACGATGATGATGATGATGATGATGACGATGATGATGATGGAGATGGTGATGGTGATGGTGATGATGGTGATGATGGTGGTGATGGTGGTGATGGTGATGGTGTTGATGTTGATGATGGTGATGGTGATGGTGATGATGATGGTGATGATGATGTTGATGTTTATGGTGATGATGATGATGATGATGATGATGGTGGTGGTGGTGATGATTGTATAAAATACAACTTATTTAGGGAGTGTAAAGTGTTTGTACAAAAACAGCTATTTTCTCATTAAATTGAAAACACATTATTTGAGTATTATGAAGCTCAACAAACGGATGAGCAACCGTTAACCATTATACGTTTTATTTTTTTATTTTGTTATAACAAACTGAAAATTTAACTAGGCATTTACAAAACTACTTAAATCAATTATAAAATCCCATGGGATTTGTTTTCCAGATTTATAGCATGCGAAAACTAACCCATAGGAAAAATACATGGAAAAATGAAAATCCCATGGGGCAATGTTACAATCCATTAAGAGAGGAAGTTTTGCGCACTCATGTCATACTGTTAAAATAGTATTAGTTAAGCGAACATAACCAATTATTGATCACAAAGAAGAAGAATGTATCATATATTTTTTCTCATATTAACATATTTAAAAGATTAATGATACTTTAGTTGGCATATTTTCGGTTTCGCCAAGATTTTCCGGTAATCGTAATTTTTTATTATAAATGGAGTTTTATTCAATTTCGTCATATGTTTGGGACACTGTCAATTTTTTTTTTTTACAATGTAATTTTTATTTGTAAACGAGAGACAGTGATGCAAACCTCTAAACCTTAATATAAATTGAAAATGATAACTACACAATCGTTCTCTGTCTTGCATACTCTGAAAGCATCTTACAGTAAGTTTAGACTCGGCACTCCTTGAAATTGAACGTCGTTTACAGGTTTGACATCGGTGTTTAAATCCCTGTAACAAAAACAACGTCAACTAAAGTAAGCAATCATATGTATAATGCTATGAAACACGTACTGCAATCTTGTAAATAAGCTATACATTGTTTAACATACGTCTGCTTATGCCTTTATATAGGAAAAACTTACAGACTAGTTTTGAGTCCAAAACCAAATGTAGCAACTTTTAAAATATTTTCAAGTTTTATTTATAAAAAAACAGTACTACCAGAAAGGAAAGAAAACAGCGAGGTAACAAAGGAACAATAACACAGAACAGTCTTCCATTCAATCAAGCAGACCATAAACTGACATATTCATACATGGGCAACTGTAAGGTATGTATTTCAAGACAAATCATGTATCTATGGTAACTCACCCAATGCTTAGTTGAGCCATGCCACTGAACGACGACTGAGAAATACTGCGTAACCGATTGGAATTCAGGAACCTAAAGTAATGTTAAAGCGCCATGTGATATATAGAAAATATTATTTTGGTGTGATTGTGTACATGAATTTATCACACGAGTTGAAGAAAGGTTTACATGGCGAGGCCTGCCGAGCCGTGTAAGCCTTTCTGAGACGAGTCGGATAAATTCAAGTTCACAATCACACTAACATAATATGCTATTTATCCTAAAATATTATTTTATATTTAAATTGTTTGTTGATGCAATCAAAATAGTAGTCTTTAATTGTTTAATACAATATAGCAAAACCACATTACATTATCTGAATATAACTTTGCGTAGTAATATTAAAATTGTTTTATGATCTTTCCCGTTTACGACACTCGAAATAGTCCTTTAAAATTCCACGCAAAAGCGGAGTAACAAGACAAAATATCGCTATAAGCCTCAATTCAAATGTAATCAGCATTCTAAATGCTACACACTCATGTAGAACACAGAAGGTTTTGTTCAAACTAAAATTCTAGTTTCACCACTGCCAAATACCAAAATGGCTGCCAGTTTAAAATTCAAATTGTGTACCCCTACGTCAAGCATGATTCAGCATTTATGTCCGCCGATATTGTTAATTTGAGTCTATAAACACCTCTTCTTTTTACATACTTTTAACTTACTGGCATAACAAAGTCAAACATTTCCTGGTTCTTGTTCTTCTCACCAAAGTTGTTTAATAACCGTGTTTTTTTTTGTCAAGTTTTGTTTGCTTCCATGACGAGTTAAAATTCTGCACACAACATAAAATGTACATTGCTTTATCGCAATTTGGTATAAAAACATGCTACC
Organism: Dreissena polymorpha; assembly: GCF_020536995.1. Taxonomy (NCBI): domain Eukaryota; kingdom Metazoa; phylum Mollusca; class Bivalvia; order Myida; family Dreissenidae; genus Dreissena; species Dreissena polymorpha. The sequence continues at coordinate 38,256,156 of NC_068362.1, read as the reverse complement.
TCAACTTTAATCCAATGCTCATAACAATAACGTTTGTAATTGTTCTGACCCAAAACACGATTTAAGAAACCGTTTTCCTGTCGCAGCGAGTTATTGTATTACTATCGAAATTTACAAATATACATGACAACCACACAATCCGAAATACGTTTTGGATTCGTTCGATGTATTAAACAATATTTTGTGTGATAAAAATCACGTCCGACTTGTCAATCTGAAAATCCAGAGACAATATTTACTGGTGTGTTTCGTCACATAAATTACGTCACGCGACATACGTAATAAATTGCGCAAACAATTGAATGAAAAATAAAAGTACGCAAAACCGGTTTTGAGATAAATTTCAGTGGAGAAGCAAAATAGGGTGATATGTTATATATACGATAACACACGACAGAACTTGGCCGGACGTCTAAAAGATCCAAATTTAAGAACAAAAGAACGAGTAGTGAAAGGCCAACAAAGTAGTCCCTAGTAGGTGTGGGATAAAGCAAGGTGTGGGATAAAACTTATCTTTTCTGTATGGATCGTATTTTGTTCCATAAAATCATTAAGCTGTAGGATAAAACATTCTAGCAAAAAAGGTTAACGTATTACAAAGGCTCCCGGTGAGGTTTGAAAGAACACCAAAGTTAACAAGTTTCCTGGTAATACAAGTTACAGATGCATTCACGTAAGACCATTTAATTGGCGAGTCTAGTTCGAGGCAAGTAGAGTTATATCCAGCGTTCCCATGCTAAATAATAGGTAAACATGTTTGCTGGTGGCTATGTAAAACACTGCCATGTTATAGTTATCTCTAAAGATGGGATATTTGTTTAAGTCGAGAGATGGTACTTTGTAAAATGCAATACATAAATTGGACTAAACTGTGTTTATTTATATGACATTTGAATTTCTTTGTTTGTGTTTGTTAGGTTTACACCTTAGAATTCTTAATATGTTATTAAAGTAAACAAATAGGCAACATGCACCCAACGTATCCATATATTTCACACTAATTTTATGTTTATGTTGTATAATGAAATACAATTGCAAACATGAAAAATAAACTCCCCTTTTTTCAAGATATAAATACATTTTTTTTACAACGCAATACAATTGGAAGACAAGACATGTGTCAATAGGGCTCAGATTCCCTCGCATTCCACAACTGTCTCAAAAGTCCACCTATGTCGAAAATAAATACACAGGCTAAATTTGACTCTTGATCATGAGCACGATCTTCAACTAGACGACATATGACTATATCAGATTGGTAAGGCTTGTGTAATCTAAACAAATGTGCTCGTCTGCATTGCATTTCCAGGAAAGCTCTTGTTTGGGACGGATTGAAAACATATTTCTTTCCAAGCGAGACGCGTCTATCTATCTTCTAGGAGATAAAGGATACTTAAGTATTAAGTATGACTGTTTTTTTACAACTGAAATGTCATTCAATGTTGTTAAATGTTCGTATTAATTAAGAATAGTGTGAGTTTTTGTAAAACATTATAAAACTAAAAAATAAATCTTAAAATAATCATATTTTGTATTTAAAAACGATTTTCACTAATGAAACAGTTTGAAGTAAATAGACGATTACAAAATTATAACTTCACATAAGTTATCTGAACTGGATTTGAACTCTACACATGTCTTACAGTACGAATAGACCGGGCACTCCTTGAAATGCACCGTCGGATATTGATTCTAACAGGTTGTTGGATAAATCCCTGGAACAAAAACGATGTCAACTTAAGTAATCAACGATTATCATACTGCTATGAAGCGCTTTATTAAATATTTAAAATAAGCTTAGACTAGGTTAATATCAATCTACTTATGTCTTTGAATTGGAAATATCGGCATGTTGCAACAGTCCGAAAATGACACAATTTAATTGATAAACAACATTCTGCTCAGAAACAAACATAAGACAAAGAAACAAAAGATACAGTTGTTCCTTTCAATAAGAAGACCAGATGGTGCCACATATATACATGGGCATCTGAAGGGAATGTATAACAATACAAATAATATGTCTATTGGGACTAGGGTTCCACTCAAAAGACTCTATTGAAACTCACAGTAATGTTAGTCGCAACATGCCACTGAACGCCGCCCGTGGAATGTTGCGTAACCGATTGTAATTTAGATGCCTGAAGTAAAATAAAATAGCGCCACGTAATTACACAGTCATGCAACACATATAAACATATTTCAATCGTCCCCCTTGTGGATTGAGAGAAAATCAAAGTAATCAAGTTTCCATATCATACAAGCAACCGATGAAATCAAGTAAGACAATTTAATGGGCGAGTCTAGTGTTAGGCCAATAGAGTTATATCCAGCGAATATAAAAACATTGAAATCTGGAGTTAAAAAAACCCATAGAACTCTAATGAGTACATATTAATCCATGATTTTAACGCAATCCAAATTGAAGATAGGCTATTGACGTATTGTGGGGGTTAATTCTAATTTTAATTAAAATAATTTCCTCAAAGAAATATGACTTCACATTCCTAATCTGTATTGGATTTGAACTCTTAAAACGTCTTACAGGTTGACAAGGATCGGCAATCCTTTAAATGCATCGTCGGGTATGGATTCCAGCTGGTTGTTGGATAAATCCCTGGAATAATAACAGTCTTCTGAAGTAATCAACTGTACTTATACGGCTACGAAACACATAATCAAATATTTAAAATAAGCTATACTTGTGTTAACATAAACTGCTTATGCCTTTATATAAGAAAGACTATATTCAAAACCACACGTTGCAACAGCTAGAATATTGCATAGTTTCATTGATAAACAAAACTCTTCCCATGCGACAAGACAATCATAAGGCAAAGACACACACAAGAGAAAGTTATTGTTTCTTGTTCCTTGTCTTAAAAAGGGAAACTGTTTCGTAATGTTAATGAAATTAATGATACTTAGTTAAAATAAACGTAGTCTGTTTGGGCAGGACAGAAATACTTTTGTTTAAGTCTTATGGACACTGAAACCTGGGCACTGTGCGTTTTTAAATTTTATAAACGCTAAATTATGTAAATAGTTACTTGCACTTGACAAATTGAAACGGTACGCGGCTATATAATTGTGGTAGAAATCTGTGTCTCCTAAAACCTGGCCAATGACAGAAGGGAACTGCATTAAACAAGTTTATAAAAAGCTAAAACTAATTGATTTATACGACGCGTAACATTATCAGGGTGGTGGCTGTTTGTATACACTACAAGCACGTATTAGTCCATTTTCCAGTAAAACTCGTGTTTTGGTACTCATGTTTTATTTTTAGTAATTTACGAACGTGACCTGAATCTAAATGGTAAAAGAGCTATTTGAGCTAAATAGGGTAAAACGGCTTAATTGGTAGAGCATTTAATCCTAAGGAACATGCTTCGATAACTGCACATCGGCTATACACATGTTAAGTCGTAACTCAAACTGCGTTCTCCATCAATCAAGATCGTATTAAGCATGTTAAAACGAAGATTGTATTACTTGTGGTAGACTTTTTATCTTTTTTTCCCCAATATTTTAAGAAAGAATTGCGAAAAAGTAACTTACCAGAAAGGACACGTCGATTTATCTTCATTAGGCTAGGGCTACTTTAGTTTAGGAAAAAGGGTATTGAAAAAGTTATCCGGTGACCGTTTTTGTCAATTAAACTTTATTCAATCTTGTCGATAGTGTGTATTATTTAAAACTCGTGATCATTTTCTCATCATCGTTTTGTTAAATGTATCAACACATCGTATAACAATATTTTTTTTATCTGAAAACAATAGAATGTGACGCAATAGTCTGAAGTCAATGGACAATTACAAAAATTATAGCTTCACATTTGTTATATGTACTGGATTTGAACTCTGAAAGCAACTTACAGTCTCTCTAGGTTCGGCAGTCCTTTAAATGCACCCTCGTGTATAGATTCGATTAGGTTGTTGGATAAATTCCTGGAACAAAAACAACGACAACTGAAATCATCAACTATAATTAAACTAGTATGAACAACAAAATGAAGTAGTTCATTTAAGCATAGAATTGTTTTCCTTTCATCTACTGATGCCTTTATATTGAACATAATAGTAGTTGTCTCTATTTAAAATCTACTTGTAGCAACGACCAGAATATTTATTAATTGCATTCTTTTCAGAAACAGCAGAAAACAGCGCAGCCGAGAGGGTAATCATAAGAGAAAGAAACAACAAAGAAAGTTTGTCCATTCAATGCAAAAGACCTCACACTGCCACTTACATACTAGGTTATCTGAAAGTTTTGTATTACAAATAAATCATATGTCTATTGGGACGAGGGCTCTGCTTAGGATACTACAAAGCGGTTTCACAAAATGGCGGTAAAAGATGGCACGGGTTTGAAATCTACAGTCGGCATTTGTTTTCTATGTCAGAATGCTTTTCGAATGTTTATGAAGATGTTTTGACCAAGCTATTTGTTATACAAGTTTGAATATTTTGTTATGTGTTTTTGGACAAGTCGTCTGTAAGAAATGCTTTGTATATTGCTGTATGTGTTTTGTTGATACTTTTACCATAAGTATTATGGCTTAAAATTGAATGCTCTCCTTAAATAATATTTTGGCGTGAACAAAACAAACTAAAACACCACTGAGTGAGTTTACATTTATTTTGTTAAATAATGGGAAAAAAAGTTCGCTTACCTTTTCAATTAAAAGATGTGTTACCCCTCTGCTTTACTGTGGTAACATACCTGTGATTATTATCATTATTGTCATTTTTAATGAACGTCAATGTAAATTGTACTTCCAAATTGGAAATAAATATGTCAAATGCTTAATATTGACTACAATTGAAGTATCATTAATAGTTTATACCAGATCATTGATATTGTTGAAAATGACTATTTCATTCCAAGTGCTTAAACCAATTCATAAACAACAATTAATTAAGTCTCGGTTAACGACCACTCAAAGGCTTGGGACCTTCTTTAATTGTAAAGTATACATACAACAATTAGCAATACATCACAGTTAAAGAATAAGACATTTATGCAGTTGACAGTATATTATTGTAAACGAATTGGACATTTAAACAATTGGCAGAACATTATTGGAAAATCGTTAGACATGTAAACACTAAGTTTAGTTTAAACCAATTTATTTCAGCTTGAATGCATAGCAGCCTTCGGTTTATTTGAAACGTTCTCGAGTCCGTCTCCTGAAACTAGAACCAGTACTTGGTATCTTTATGGGGGGATATCTAAAAAAGGCTCCCACAGTGGGGATCAAATCCGTGACCTCCGGATTGCTAGGTGGACACCATATTCCCTACGCCACGTCGACCTTAACATTTGAGAAGAATTGGCAGAACAATTAATTAACAAGAGTGAAACCTGCTTTTAAAAGGTGTAAGACATTTAAACAATTGGCTAGACATAATTTTAAAAGAGTAAGATATTTAAACAATTTTCTGTTTATTATTTCAAAATAATGAAACAATAAAGCAATTGGCAGAGCATAATTGAAAACGAATTAAACATTCAAACAAGTGGCATAAATTTATTGTAAAAGAATAAGACTTTCAAACAAGTGACAGTACATTATGGTGAAAGGATTTAACATTTAAACAATTGACAAAACACAACTGTAAAATAATTAAACACTTAAACAATTGGCAGTAAATTATTGTAATTGAATTCAACATTAAAACAATTGAGGGTAAATTATTGGAAAACAATTCAACATTTAAACCAGTGGCAATACATTATTGTAAAATAATTAAACATTCAAACAATTGGCAGAAGATTATTGTTAAAGAATTTAATAATTACGGAATCAACAGTGCCTTACTGTAAAAGATTTTAACATTTAAACAATTGGTCCTACCTCAATGTAAACATTTCGCAGAGCATTAATTTAAAAATATTAAATACACATTAACATTCTTTATATAAGACATTATTTTCAGGACTGTACAAACAACATTACATAGATAGCGTTTAACATTTCATAGTTACTGTACTTATTTACTTCGTTAAAAACATGCTGTAACTTGTATATGTATTTAAATGACGATAAGCTTATTATTCTTAAGTCTGAATAAACTAGTATGTTCTGTTCTGTGCTGTAAATTAAAATATCTTATTTCACTACTAAAATTCAAACACACAGAGAACTCAGTCACTTTTAATGGTAAAATCTAAGAAATCACTGTTACTTTCTGTTTTAAAAACACGTGAATCACTATCACATTTAGTTATACAACAGCCCCATATTACTTTAATTCACCAAAACACAAACAAAGAAGAACAATATGTTGAAGATGATTACTATGAAAATAATGATAATGCTTATAATAATGATACTGATGATAATGATGATAATAGTGATAATGATGATAATAATGAAAATGATGTTTTGTAATGATTGCAAATTGTTCGATGTTTTATATTTTATGAAATTAAGTACATGCATTTTAACAGTATTTGTTTATGAGACCTTTGAGTTGATACAGATTCTAGAGTAAAACACAGTATAATCCCCATGATACCCTTTAAGCGTGCAGTCGATTAAATATCAAATAACCTTTTGGACTTAAGCCATATGTTTTATAACGTGGTATTCGATACTGAAGCAGACACCGCTATTATTGCCGTTCCAATCCTATTAGACTGCCAGCTATCATCAATAGATCTAACCATTGGCAAGGTTTTTGTCGCGTGCGAAAGAAAATTATTTAGAAACGATGGGAATTATATAACAATTTTAACTGCATTCATTTGTGTTCATAGTAATTCACTGGTCGAACAGATGCATTACCGTAATTGCTACATGAGGGAACAGTGTTTTGTTCAACAATACCGTTGTGTGAGCGCGTTGTTCGTTTTATTGCAACGAGGAAAACATGTTGGTGAAATGAAAAAGCTAGCTTACATTAAACGTCCGTAACATTTAGCATTCTGCTATAAATATAAAGACGGAACCATACAGATGCATTGGGTTCACTTGTGTTGGATACATGGCAATAACAAGTATTTAATACTGTGTGTATATATCTCTCAGTTTCACCGTACATACTCGCAGTCATAACCGAATGGCTGCAACTTCCATCCGTATACATATTGCATGAATATACATCCTATGTGCTTTCGTGTACTAGTGTTATTTAAAACTGTATCATTGAATTGTTTTACAATTACAATATATACACAGCTTATTGAAATTGTAGGACATTGAATGGCTACACGTACAAGGATTTAATTAATTGTGGAATCTTACAGACGATATTTTAGCTGAACCAAAATATAAAATAACGAATACAATGTATTATTATGATTTCAATAATATGGAATCGAAATGATATAATCGGTGGTTTCGGGTTTATATCACCATGTATTCTGACACTATCTCTCGGTAAATCACCATCAAATTAATCTCAGAAATGTTTGTTATGAGAAGCACAATATGCAGATTTATCGGGAGCCTGATTCTGAGATTAATACTGCGTCGTCGATAAATTGATAACTGCTCAATAGTAATGCCAGCATTCAAATCAGCGTGTAATTGCAACTCAATGTCGTTTAAGAATAATGAAAACATAATTGGCGAACATATCTCTCCATGTAATAACCCAATGTCGGTTTAAAAAAATGCGGAAATACTATTCATATGTTTAACCCTTTCAGTGCGGGAACCAAATTGTGAAGGCCTTTGCAAACAGTTTGGATCCAGATGAGACGCCACAGAACGTGGCGTCTCATCTGGATCCAATCTGTTTGCTATTCGGATAGTATTCTTTGAAAAAATCAAAGAAAATGCTAATTTTAGAAATTCAGCATACGACATTTTAGCAGAAGACAAATTACTCAGCATGCTAAGGGTTAACACTCAAATTAATCTGATTATGCACAGCAGATCGAAAAACAGACAGAAATTTACTATCGATACCAGACAGAATGTGATTTAAACCCGAGATGCATACGATCCGTTAAGCCATATGCCCTTTTAAAATCGACAAAACAGCAAAATAGTTTTTGTTTATTATTGATATGGCGTTCAATCAATGAGGACAAATATTGAGACGACTGTACTATAGCCTGGCTTGAAACCGAACTGTGCGTGATTTTAAATTTTATTAGCAGTAACCCAATTGTGTAAGCGTTCGTTGAGTATACTAGTGAATAACTTAGCAAATCAACTAAGAAGGGTTATACCACGATAATTGTTGGGGATCGCCTTTTGTTAAACAGATAATAATCAGACCAGCTGTGTGGGAAATTCGCGGATTTGAGAATACGATTAAAAAACAGTTCCAATGCAGGGCCTATTACCTAGACACTTTCTTAAAAATATTCGTACATAATATTGTCCAAAGACAACGCCTTAATTTTACCTAATCGTTTCGTAGCCATTACGATTACCTCGATTGCTATGTTTCTGTCGAGCTCTGTATAAGACCTTTCAGAGTTTTTTTTATATTCAATATAAGACATACCATGTATACATGTTTATGATCATAATACAAAGTGATACCATGTAGCAGCAATAATGTTCAGATATGTTATACAATATATGCTAATGTATATACTTTTTGACCTTGTGGTTTCCTTTAGATTAAAACAAAAGGGTCAATATGTATTTTTTTACTTTAGTTGTTTGTGATAGGTGTTTTGTTTTCAAAAAACGAAAAGAAAAAAAAAGAATAGATATGAAAAAGGTTGAGTTGCATAAAGTTGGTAGAAAGCATACTGAACTTGTTTATGAAAATTTAATGTGTTTCCATCTCTGTTCAAATATATAAAGTGTACCATTATTTAGGGCTATTTCTTTTTCAAGAGTAATGGTTACTTTCGAAATTGCGAAAACAATTAATACTTTTTTCATTATTTATTACCTTCGTTTATAGCCAGGTTTTTTAAGTGTTCAACGACCTCATTTAATTCACTTGTTTTTCCGGATTTGGGGATCTTATTTGAACATTTTCTAAAATTATGTAGGTGACTTTAATTTCATGCTGTTCATCTTGAGTCCTTAAGTGCTATTAAAATCTGTATTGCATTTAGGAACATAATATTTATGTCAATTCTTGTTTCCTAACTCACACGATTGATCTCGTTATAAATTGTGTTATATCTGTGAAAGCATCCGTATATTCTTAACGTTTTAATTCGCACTCCGCATTTTACCATCGTTTTGTCGTGTGAATCGAATTTATTTGCATCGCAGTTTATAGTGTGCGCGAAGTAAGGATTATCGTTATACGTTAAATACTGGGTAAAAATTGAAGCTAACTCCTCTGTATAATCGTTATTTTCTATCCCTGGTATTAAACTTTACTCGAGGTTGGCAATGTTGCTCGATAATTCAGAAATAAAAGCTTCCTTGTGAATAGGATTCCATTTAACAAATGTATTTGGTCCTCGCGTACAGTTTTTCTAGTTGTCCCAATTGTTAAATTATAAATTAGAGGGCACGATTACAACAAAAAATTAAATCTTGTATTGCACAGTGTTCGATATATTCAAAATGTGTGCTGTTAAAATTTAGTCGACTATAAATTGTCCACTATGTGTAAAATAGTTATTCTACAAATATTCTTATCGTTATGTAATCTACCGTGAGCAACTCGTAAATGTGTCGCCATGCATAAATCTAGTAAGGCATCCCCGGAGCGGTTTGAATTCTATTCACAAGTTTCCCTAGGCATAGGATGACCAATGCCTATAAAATCGAGATTACTTTAACCCATTTATGCCTAGTGGACTCTCCCATCCTTCTAAATTAGATCAATTTATTTCCAAAATTAGGGATGTCTAGTATGTTTATTTCTATATTTATATTTTTTACAGAAATTCCTTTAAGCAAACAGCGTAGAACCAGATGAGACGCCGCATCTTGTGGCGTCTCATCTGGGTCTACGCTGTTTGCCAAGGCATTTTTTCTAGACGCTAGGCATAAATGGGTTAACTGACACTTCTTTGTGTTCGTTGTTTGTTGTTAGTGATCATTGAATAGAAGATGATTGAAGTGGAACATAATTCTTCTCCCCAACAACTACCCTTTTTATTCTGATCTTTATCCTCCTTACACTCATCATCTTCGGCCTCAGAACATCACTATAATCATCAAAAACAACAGCAATAACGAACACATCATTCCCACAATTATGTTCTGATGAGCTTATCATCATCAACAAAACCAACACCATACTACCGTCAACACCATTATCGTCATCGTCATTGTCATCAAGATTTTATCGTCATTATCCTCTTAACCGACATCATATTATTATCATGATTTAGAGCTTATCATCTTATAATATACGATCATACATCATATTATTATCATGATTTAGAGCTTATCATCTTATAATATACGATCATACATCATATTTTTATCATGATTTAGAGCTTATCATCTTATAATATACGATCATACATCATATTATTATCATGATTTAGAGCTTATCATCTTATAATATACGATCATACATCATATTATTATCATGATTTAGAGCTTATCATCTTATAATATACGATCATACATCATATTATTATCATGATTTAGAGCTTATCATCTTATAATATACGATCATACATCATATTATTATCATGATTTAGAGCTTATCATCTTATAATATACGATCATACATCTTATTATAATCATGATTTAGAGCTTATCATCTTATAATATACGATCATACATCATATTATTATCATGATTTAGAGTTTATCATCTTTTAATATACGATCATACATCATATTATTATCATGATTTAGAGCTTCTCATCTTATAATATACGATCATACATCATATTATTATCATGATTTAGAGCTTATCATCTTATAATATACGATCATACATCATATTATTATCATGATTTAGAGTTTATCATCTTTTAATATACGATCATACATCATATTATTATCATGATTTAGAGCTTATCATCTTATAATATACGATCATACATCATATTATTATCATGATTTAGAGCTTATCATCTTATAATATACGATCATACATCATATTATTATCATGATTTAGAGCTTATCATCTTATAATATACGATCATACATCATATTATTATCATGATTTAGAGCTTATCATCTTATAATATACGATCATACATCATATTATTATCATGATTTAGAGCTTATCATCTTATAATATACGATCATACATCATATTATTATCATGATTTAGAGCTTATCATCTTATAATATACGATCATACATCATATTATTATCATGATTTAGAGCTTATCATCTTATAATATACGATCATACATCATATTATTATCATGATTTAGAGCTTATCATCTTATAATATACGATCATACATCATATTATTATCATGATTTAGAGCTTATCATCTTATAATATACGATCATACATCATATTATTATCATGATTTAGAGCTTATCATCTTATAATATACGATCATACATCATATTATTATCATGATTTAGAGCTTATCATCTTATAATATACGATCATACATCATATTATTATCATGATTTAGAGCTTATCATCTTATAATATACGATCATACATCATATTATTATCATGATTTAGAGCTTATCATCTTATAATATACGATCATACATCATATTATTATCATGATTTAGAGCTTATCATCTTATAATATACGATCATACATCATATTATTATCATGATTTAGAGCTTATCATCTTATAATATACGATCATACATCATATTATTATCATGATTTAGAGCTTATCATCTTATAATATACGATCATACATCATATTATTATCATGATTTAGAGCTTATCATCTTATAATATACGATCATACATCATATTATTATCATGATTTAGAGCTTATCATCTTATAATATACGATCATACATCATATTATTATCATGATTTAGAGCTTATCATCTTATAATATACGATCATACATCATATTATTATCATGATTTAGAGCTTATCATCTTATAATATACGATCATACATCATATTATTATCATGATTTAGAGCTTATCATCTTATAATATACGATCATACATCATATTATTATCATGATTTAGAGCTTATCATCTTATAATATACGATCATACATCATATTATTATCATGATTTAGAGCTTATCATCTTATAATATACGATCATACATCATATTATTATCATGATTAGAGCTTATCATCTATAATATACGATCATACATCATATTATTATCATGATTTAGAGCTTATCATCTTATAATATACGATCATACATCATATTATTATCATGATTTAGAGCTTATCATCTTATAATATACGATCATACATCATATTATTATCATGATTTAGAGCTTATCATCTTATAATATACGATCATACATCATATTATTATCATGATTTAGAGCTTATCATCTTATAATATACGATCACACATCATATTATTATCATGATTTAGAGCTTATCATCTTATAATATACGATCATACATCATATTATTATCATGATTTAGAGCTTATCATCTTATAATATACGATCATACATCATATTATTATCATGATTTAGAGTTTATCATCTTTTAATATACGATCATACATCATATTATTATCATGATTTAGAGTTTATCATCTTATAATATACGATCATACATCATATTATTATCATGATTTAGAGCTTATCATCTTATAATATACGATCATACATCATATTGTTATCATGATTTAGAGCTTATCATCTTATAATATACGATCATACATCATATTATTATCATGATTTAGAGCTTATCATCTTATAATATACGATCATACATCATATTATTATCATGATTGAGAGCTTATCATCTTATAATATACGATCATACATCATATTATTATCATGATTTAGAGCTTATCATCTTATAATATACGATCATACATCATATTATTATCATGATTTAGAGCTTATCATCTTATAATATACGATCATACATCATATTATTATCATGATTTAGAGCTTATCATCTTATAATATACGATCATACATCATATTATTATCATGATTTAGAGCTTATCATCTTATAATATACGATCATACATCATATTATTATCATGATTTAGAGCTTATCATCTTATAATATACGATCATACATCATATTATTATCATGATTTAGAGCTTATCATCTTATAATATACGATCATACATCATATTATTATCATGATTTAGAGCTTATCATCTTATAATATACGATCACACATCATATTATTATCATGATTTAGAGCTTATCATCTTATAATATACGATCATACATCATATTATTATCATGATTTAGAGCTTATCATCTTATAATATACGATCATACATCATATTATTATCATGATTTAGAGCTTATCATCTTATAATATACGATCACACATCATATTATTATCATGATTTAGAGCTTATCATCTTATAATATACGATCATACATCATATTATTATCATGATTTAGAGCTTATCATCTTATAATATACGATCATACATCATATTATTATCATGATTTAGAGCTTATCATCTTATAATATACGATCATACATCATATTATTATCATGATTTAGAGCTTATTATCTTATAATATACGATCATACATCATATTATTATCATGATTTAGAGCTTATCATCTTATAATATACGATCATACATCATATTATTATCATGATTTAGAGCTTATCATCTTATAATATACGATCATACATCATATTATTATCATGATTTAGAGCTTATCATCTTATAATATACGATCATACATCATATTATTATCATGATTTAGAGCTTATCATCTTATAACATACGATCATACATCATATTATTATCATGATTTAGAGCTTATCATCTTATAATATACGATCATACATCATATTATTATCATGATTTAGAGCTTATCATCTTATAATATACGATCATACATCATATTATTATCATGATTTAGAGCTTATCATCTTATAATATACGATCATACATCATATTATTATCATGATTTAGAGCTTATCATCTTATAATATACGATCATACATCATATTATTATCATGATTTAGAGCTTATCATCTTATAATATACGATCATACATCATATTATTATCATGATTTAGAGCTTATCATCTTATAATATACGATCATACATCATATTATTATCATGATTTAGAGCTTATCATCTTATAATATACGATCATACATCATATTATTATCATGATTTAGAGCTTATCATCTTATAACATACGATCATACATCATATTATTATCATGATTTAGAGCTTATCATCTTATAATATACGATCATACATCATATTATTATCATGATTTAGAGCTTATCATCTTATAATATACGATCATACATCATATTATTATCATGATTTAGAGCTTATCATCTTATAATATACGATCATACATCATATTATTATCATGATTTAGAGCTTATCATCTTATAATATACGATCATCTTTATGAGAGTTTTAATCCCATGTTTCTAAGCTTTAATTCAGTAACCAGGCATGCATAGTCCTGATATAATGGCTATTGACTGATATTTCCGTAACAAAGTGAATGGCTATTGACAGAGGATTGAAATATTGATTATCTGGTGATTAGAAAAATGCTGCTGATTATGCTGCTGTTCATTATGACGGTGATGACGAATACAGTGACGATATGAAATTACAATGCTGAATGATGATAGATGATGATAATTATACTGATAATAGTTATGTTGATGATGGATCATGCCGAATTATGACAATAACGATGACGATGCGTTTTGTTTTATAATATAAATGTTATACTATAACGAACGCAATTTGAGTTTGACCAAAGTTGGGTCTACAACAAAATGCGTTTAAAAAGCTTCTGTTTTTAAATAGTAGCGAACAACTAAAAGGACTTAAGCGATGAGATTGTATTATCGCGATTGAGTCTTGTTTATATAGACATCCTTTAACAACAACTTAATGCGGTCATCTCCTCTGGAAACACAACCGTCTTAGCATCGGCCTTTTCAAGCAATGACCAGGCCGAAAATGTTCAAATTAACCGGGCTTATGAGAACAAACACATTAAGGAAATTGATATGGTACTTACAAGAAGCCGGTTTCCGGGTAAACAATGGGTATGGTCAGCAGTTGTTGTCCAGAGCAGTTTACACTAGTTCCATGAGCGTCAATTTCATAGCAGTTACAGTTGTCAGGACACTGGCCACTCGAGACACCTGTGCATAGCGCAAGGATCAGCGCCAAAACGAACGTTAGGTACGTGAACATTATACCCTGATGTGTTTCCTATAAAACAGCAATTGTGCGAGGTTTCAGATATTACCACTGTTTTTATCCAAATAATCTAAATAAAGAGAAGGAGAATGCTCACTTTTAAACACTTCCGTCGTATTTGCCACCAATAACACTTTAACTTATTATTGTCAGCTTAGTATTCACACTTGATTTCGTCTTTGTTGTAAACATTAATTATTATTAAGATAATTTGAACATTACATATGAAATAAGAAAACCATTTACTATGGACCAATACGAATGCTTTCATTAGATATTCATAGTACGACTAAGATTTGATTACAAAATGGTGGCGAATGATACAGCGTTTGTTCATTAAGTGTACATACATAAATAAAACGTTACTTCACTGCCAGACCAGCAACACATATAGAGGGATAAAGGTAGATTCATTAATTCAACTAACTATAACTCCAAAACATAAAAGTGCACATTCAAAAATATGCATACATACAAAACAAACTAGCTTATATGATGTCCCGAAACCCCGTTATTACTATCAAAGGGGGGAATGGTGGGAGAAAAAAATAGATCATACTTGCGCGCAATACTGGCAGACAGAGTCAGCCGTTCAAGCCAGTAATTTAAACATCACGGGACATATAATGCCCTACTAAAACCCTTACAATGTGCATCGGGTGTGTAAATCTTTCCTCTAAATAGTCAAGTAGCTTGATGTTTTTTAAACGTAAGACCACCATATAGAGGGGTAAGGGGATCTTTATTAATGATACTGACTGTATTTCGAAAACAAAAAAGCGCGCGTAATAACAAAAGCATGATAAATAAAAGTAGATGCGCTTATGGTAATGAAATAATTAAATTAATATACATTCAATTTGTATTAACGCAGTTTCAAGCATTGTTTAACATTCGAAGAGATGTATACATATAAAAGATAATGTAAGTCACTAAAACGAAGTCACTGGAAATACAGGAATCGACCTCATCCAAAGATTTATTAAATTAAATTAATAAATGCAGGATAAGCTTTAACTCTTTCAGTGCTGGAACCGAATTTTGAGACGCCACAGAACGTGCAGGATATAAACTGTTTGCTATTATGATAGTATTCTTTGAAAAAATATCGAAGAAAATGCTAATTTTAGAAATTCAGCAGACGACATTTTAGCAGACGACACATTTCCCAGCATGCAAAGGGTTAATTGATAAAAGGCTTATATATACAATGAAAATGAATAATTTTATGGACACGTTAACTTTGTTACTGTTATCATCATACCGTAAACTTTGTAAAATTGATTAACCCATTTATGCCTAGTGGACTCTCCCATCCTCCTAAATTGGATCAATTTGTTTCCATAATTAGGGCTGTCTAGTAAATGTATGTCTATATTTAGAATATTTCTTACAGAAATTCCTTCATGCGGCGTCTCATCTGGGTCTACGCTGTTTGACAAGGCCTTTTTTCTAGACGCTAGGCATAAATGGGTTAACGTTGTTACTGTTATCATCAAACCGTTAACTTTGTAAAATTCATTAAAATTCATATTTGAAGAATTATATGTAATTCTGAAAACTGCATATATAAAATAACAATACAATATTAAATGTTTAAACACTTTGACAGTTTATACTTTATAAAAATATATATCAGTTTACTTATAAATGTATTATCGAACAACGATCATAGCGTGTTTATAATTAACTTGCGAGTGTTCTTTTTACTTGTCACCGTAACAAAAGAGTTAAAGCTTATTTCACCTCTTGCCATTATCGTCTCATTAACAATTCTGATTTGTGTTATATACTGGCGTTACAAAACAGTACGCGAACAGCTGTTTGTTTACTTACAATTACCAAGGACAGCGGCGCTATATTGTCCATCTCATTTCAAACGAGGGATTCGACTGGCACATATCAGTTTATAATAAATTCACATACAGATGTTTACCTCGCATTTGCAAGAGAAAATCATTAACAGCAAAACATCGATCGTTGTGTTTGCAATTAAATAACAAACCAAAACATATTAAACATATTAATGTAAATACTCTAACAACCATAGCACAAATATTTTGGTATGCGTGTGCTTTGTTGAATAATCTAAGAATTAACACAGCGTCCAATCATTTTTGACAATATATAAGTCGACATAAACGTTACCTTAATAACTAAATGTAATATTAATTTAAACAATTGGTATTCGTATCGAATATTATTTGACTAGGTCTACTAGTACTGATATTTATTTTTAAAAATATCTCTTTCAGTGCTGGAACCGAATTTTGAAGGCCGTTGCAAACAGTTTGGATCCAGATGAGACGCCGCAAAGCGTGGCGTCTCACCAGGATCCAAACTGTTTGCTATTCGCATACAATTCTTTGAAACAATCCGAGAAAATGCTAATTTTAGAAATTCAGCAGACGACATTTTAGCAGACGACAAATTTCCCAGCATGCAACATGTTTTCAGAATAAATAAACAAAAACGACCTACCTGCCACTGCATGTAGATTGTGTAATGTTGCTTTATGTAACACGTTTATTCACTAGAGCTTTCAGTGAGCAACTAACAACACTACATTATATCTGTTCAGAATAGGAAATATTGTCTCCAGTCGAGAAATCACTGTGTGCGCCAAATAACCTCTCAGACACGATACCGCCAGCTTCTATTCGCTAGGGATAGCAGTAGGCATTGAACAATTTAGATAAAACCATCTCTGAAATTAGTTTTTCCCTCACTTCGTTCGTCCGAAAATAAATTAATTCTTTGCTTACTAGCAAACAAGTGACAACAAACATTACACCAAACACCAAATGTAGAAGGCGGTCGGCTTTTAGTGTAGCAGTTTTACCAACAGGATGTATGTAAGTAGACAAGTATATTAACAGATCATAGTTTTTGCCAATTCAAAACTCAGGAACAAAATATCATTTTTAACTATGTAATCCATATTAGTTTCACACATACAAAGCATAAACTCTACATAAACTCGAAAATACACATTATTTATTAAACTAGGATGTGTATAAAATGCAACATGACTCGCCCTTGAAAAAACAGAGATAAAAACCCTTTTCGAATGTCTAAGGAAAAGGCTCTGAAAACCTGTGTCCGTTTAGTCAAAATGTCATGTTGCCGAGTGTTGTGCCTCACCCATACAAGTAGAATAGAAAAAATACAATGTCATTAACATACTCATTCAACAGAAAAATTCTATATGAAAAATGTACATTTAAACAAATTATTTTCTTTACTGAAATGAACATATCCATCAACCGAAGCTTCAGATTTTCAACGACCGTGCTTGGCTAACAATTTATCATCTGTGATTTTTCCGCTATTAGAAGCAGCGGAGGCTCACCTTTGCTCTGAATTGCTTCTTAAAATATCTCCCTGGTCCTGGTATATGATAAAGGAGAATCTGTAGCGCACAAAACTTAATTTCCTTTATTTAAAAAAAAATCCAACTTTTGTAAAAATATATTAGTTTGAAATAATTTGAGACCCGCAGCGGCAATGTATATCTTTAACCAACATACCGGACATAGCCTGTTATATGTTTTTGGCACAATAACACTATAACCAGATTTTAATTGATCACATTTAGTATGCTCGATAAAAAATAGAAACATGAGAATCATGAAAAGAAAACAGTTTCATTTTTAAACTCGACAACTCATCAAATCTGAAAAAAAACAAGAATACACATCAAATGTAATCTTATATTTTTCACACTTAATTTCTGACCGTCCTGACAGTGAAAGTCAATGATTTTATTTAACATATCCACAGTTAATGGTTCTTTCTTTGTCACTGGCTTGGCCAAAATTCACTTGCATCTTTCAAATGTTAATTTTACAAACTTGTTCTTACAAGGATTTTGCTCGAAAACAAATCATGCTTTCAACGTATGCTGTAGAAATACGCGTCAACAATCGCACTCGAAAATTGTTTGTCCACTCATTCACTAAGAAAAACACATACACATGCTTCTTTTGCCGGCAACGAAATAAAATCATGCTAGCTGCACCATTTTTGAAATGTGTCAAAGATATAGGTCATACTTATTGTTTGTATTCTTGGATTTTGCTTCTCTGGCAATGTCCGATATCTTCTGAGCCGCGTGTCCCCAAGCTATAATGTGTACTCAAATTCACAAATATCGTCCCACACACTGCTATGTCCACTATGCTGAAACAATATACATGTATATATATAACGCCTTTCATTAAATCATTGTTTCATAGTACATAAATATTAAGCGAGAACATATCTTATTAGTAACTGCCTAAACAAACTAAACAAATCGTAATATCCTCAAGTTCATTTTATTATTATGAGTTTTTTGCTTTGTTTTATATAACCATATATTTACTCATATACACGTAAATGTATAAATGGGCTCACATCAAGTATGCTCATTAAAAACATATTTGCATATCTTAAATCAAATCAATGTGAATCATTAATACATACACATCACATATATCACCCGATACGACTCGAGTTAGTCTGTTCAACAGGCCTTAGGTTAACGGAGTTAGCCTGTACGGACAGGCAATGGTATTACCATCATACCATTTGGTATGGGGTTAGACTGTAGATAACCTGGATAAAAGATCTATAAATAAATAGTTTATTTATAGATTACGAAGGAAAAGGGATTAAGGTCACGGTATCTCGATCTCTCGATTATTTATTGAAAATAATGAAGAAAACGCCTTTTCAGGTCTTAAACCAATAAAGAATGGAAATATTGGTTATAAATTTATTTTTTAATCAATGAATTTAGAACATTTTAAGATTAAATATATTGCACACTGACAGTGAATAGATTAATAATTTTGAAAACACTAGGGATTTGTTTATAGTTTGATTATATTTAAGTATAAAATACCAAAAATAATAATCCAATTATTGTAAATAGAACAGGGTTTCATTCAATCGTGGATTTATTAATGTATTTACGTATTTTTTTATGAATTTATTTATTTTATTTATTTTTTCATTCATTCATGCGTTCGTTTATGCGTTCATTCATGCGTTTATTCATTCGTTCATGTATTTCTTTCTTTCTTTATTCATTCATCTATTTATTTATTTATCTATCTATTTATCTATTCATTCCGTTTGTGCGTACACGGGCTTGTACATTGGTTTATTGGTTCGTTCGTTCGTTCGTAATTTCTTTCAGTCAGTCCGTCAGTCAGTCAGTCAGTCAGTCAGTCAGTCAGTCAGTCAGTCAGTCAGTCAGTCAGTCAGTCAGTCAGTCAGTCAGTCAGTCAGTCAGTCAGTCAGTCAGTCACTCAGTCACTCAGTCACTCAGTCACTCAGTCAGTCACTCAGTCAGTCAGTAGCGAGCGAGCGAGCGGGTCGGCCTGTCGGTCGGTCGTTCGTGCGCTCGTTTGTTATTTTGTTCGTTCGTTCATGCGTCCGTCAATTTGTTTGTTTGTTCGTTCGTTTGTGCGTTCGAGCTTTTCTGCGTTCGTAATCATCATCATCATCATCATCATCATCATCATCATCATCATCATCATCATCATCATCATCATCATCATCATCATCAATAACAACAATAACAACAACATCATCATCATTATCATCGTCATCATTATCATCATTTTTTTATTTTTTATTTTTTATATCATTTCTTTATATATTTTGTATTATTTGTATTGTATTACATTAAATGTATATTTTGTTAATGCTGCCACGTTAAAACAAAATGCATGTTGAATGAAGTTACAAAAATCGATTGGTGATATCGTCACATAGCAGGAGGATGGGTGCCTTGGGTCATTTATGACATATCATGCCGACAGGGTGATTGATGTCGGTGTGTCATGCTACATTGTCCTGTTTATTGGACCCTTAATGCGATAAAGCCCCTTTTAATAATGGTGATAACTGTAATTTATATTGCTTAACAATAACAACGAGACTGCGAAAACAAATGCCACAGGTTATTTATTTGACTCTTTCTT
The DNA here is from genome assembly GCF_020536995.1 of Dreissena polymorpha. Classification (NCBI taxonomy): domain Eukaryota; kingdom Metazoa; phylum Mollusca; class Bivalvia; order Myida; family Dreissenidae; genus Dreissena; species Dreissena polymorpha. Next base: position 38,234,979 of record NC_068362.1, on the reverse strand, counting down.
CGTTTAAATTTATATTAAAAGTATATTGATTATCTGAAGTGTGACTGTCTTTAGTTTGAAGATTTAGTACGAAATTACATAAAAACTATAGGTGTTAATTTACTAAAGCAATTGACTCTTTAACATGTGTTTTTTTTATGAAACAACGAAAATGGTAGCAAGAAGTATCCTTTTTTAACGATGCTCGGTACATATCCCGATCGTGAAAATTAAGGTTGAAATAAAACGTTATATTTAAATTACTGATTTTTTAAGTTTTAAGTCGCATATCAAACACATCAAATGTTTTATGTAGTGTATTGTATATTTACGTATGACAGTTTGAAGTCCTGCTGATATAATTTATAAATCATTAAAAAGGGCATATCATATTCCCCGTGCACTTTTATACACTTAATTATAGTATTTGCCGGGAAAGATAACCATATTGGAAGTAATCAAACTAAACACTTGTGTGCGTACATATAACTTGAACTACATTAAGCACTGTTCTATGCGTCCTCATATCAGTCATATGGCATATTATGTATGTAGCATACGTCTGTTCTCAAAAATTGAACTATTTGGTATTTAAGTATTTCATTTAGACGCAGTTGTCTTTCCACACATTCTAATCACACATGTATGACTACTTGCGTTACAATCTAACCAATACTTTACGACAGAAAATTTAAGTCAGACTACTATATAACGGAGCCGATCGATGTCTGATCTATATGAATGAACTTGACGCTCAAATGGATAAGATTTAGGGATCACAACCAATTTAAGTCAGACTAATAGCCGGCCGATGTCTGATCTATATCAGATAACTTTACGCACAAATAGATAAGAAAGGGATCACCACAGCAGGTTGCTAATACACAGTGTAGACTTCCGCTGTTTTATTGTTGAAACATGTATGTTTAGAAAGCATGGCCAAAATAATATGGAATCCAATTTTGAAATTAAAAATCGTCTGAAAATAGCGCCGTTGACTTGTTAATTGAAGAGTATAGATGACATCAAAGAAGTGATTTTCTAGACACCTGGAGACAACTGAGGACGACACATACAATTAAGTAAATAATAAAACAACTAATAAACATCCTATGGAGGCAGATGATATCTTACTTAAAAGTCAACAGATAAGTTGAGGCTAAAAATCGTATTTTATAAAGGACTATAATTGCATCTTTGTCCAATTAGATGTCTTGCAAGCGAATGTTTATTTCAAATGTGGTATGTGCTGTGATAGAAACCAACTTTGCGCCCAAATTATTAAGTTATTTAATAACGTGCATTAAATTTTTTTCCTGGTATGTGAGAGTTTAAACTTGTATTATACTGTGAAAAGCACCCATGGAACTTCACCGATGTTATTTCTATTTAATTTTAATAATTTACACTATTTCAATTTAGAACGTTTTACATAATTTTATTGTGTATGTTTGTTACAACAATATATTTAAAAAGAAAATTAATACATTTAAATAACTAAAAAAAGCTAAAAGGTTGAACACAAAATAAGTAAATAAATTATTAAATACATCAAAAAATGAATGAATGAATAAATGGCTGGCATGGCTGGCTGGCTGGCTGGCTGGCTGGCTGGATGGGAGGGAGGGAGGGAGGGAGGGAGGGAGGAAGTAAGGAATGGAGGGAGGGAGGTCGTGAGTGGGAGGGAGGGACGGAGGGAGGAACGGAGGGAGGAACGGAGGGAGGAACGGAGGGAGGAACGGAGGGAGGAACGGAGGGAGGAACGGAGGGAGGAACGGAGGGAGGAACGGAGGGAGGAACGGAGGGAGGAACGGAGAGAGGAACGGAGGGAGGGACGGAGGGAGGGACGGAGGGAGGGACGGAGGGAGGGACGGAGGGAGGGACGGAGGGAGGGACGGAGGGAGGGACGGAGGGAGGGAGGGAGGAGGGAGAGAGGGAGAGGGAGAGAGGAGGAGGGAGGAGAGAGGAGGAGAGGAGGGAGGGAGGAGGGAGGGAGGGAGGGAGGGAGGGAGGGAGGGAGGGATTAGGGAGGGAGGGGGGGGAGGGAAGGAAGGACCTTCCTTCCTTAAGGAAGGAAGGAAGCCTTCCTTCCTTCCTTCCTTCCGGAAGGAAGGAAGGAAGGAAGGAAGGAAGGAAGGAAGGAAGGAAGGAAGGAAGGAAGGAAGCCCCTTCCTGGAAGGACCTGGAAGGGATGGAAGGATGGAAGGATGGATGGATGGATGGATGGATGGATGGATGAACAAACGAACGAACTCATGAACAAACGAACATAAATACATAAATGAATGAATAAATGCATGAACGAACGAACGAATGAATGATCGAATGAACGAACGAACGAACGAACAAACGAAAAAAAAGAATTAACCAAAGACCAAAATCAAAAAAGAACGAAATAACAAAAAAACAAACAAACGAACAAACAAACGAACGATCCGAGGAACGAACCAAAGAACGAACGAACCAACCAACAAACAATAAACAAACGCACGAACGTCACAAACGAACAAACAAACGGATGGACGAACTGACGGACGGATGGAAGTATAAATGAATGAATTAATTAATAATTAGATAAATAGATGGGTAAATAATTAAAACAAAAATTAAATAAAATTACGTTCATACTTTTTGTTTGTTATTATTTTTGCTATTGCATACTTAAATATAATTTAACTACATGTATCAACAAATGCATAGTGTTTTTCAACATTATGAATCTATTGTACATTTCACAGGTATTTCAAATAAACCACGCGGTAACAAGATAGATTCACTTTAGCATTTATTATATTCAATCTTAAAATGTTCTAAATTCCTTGAATAAAATTAATATTTGCATTCCATATTTCACATATTTATTAAGTTCAAGACCTAAAAGGGCGTTTTTCTTCATTATTTTCAATAAATAATTGAGAGATCGAGATACCGTGACCTAATCCCTTTTCCTTCGTCATCTATAAATAACCTATTTATTTATAGATCTTTTATCCAAGTTATCTACAGGCTAACCCCATACCAAATGGTATGATGGTAATACCATTGCCTGTCCGTACAGGCTAACTCCGTTAACCTAAGGCCTGTTGAACAGACTAAATCGAGTCGTATCGGGTGCATATATACATATATAAAAATAAATCTCACGCTCTAAGACAACAGCGCATCAAATCTGAAATATCTGGATACAGATCACCGTGGATCTTTTCTGAAGACACATTACATCTATACATTGATACACATAAATCTCATAACCTTGAGACAACAACGTATCATATCTGAACATCTGGATACAGATCACCGTGGATCTTTTCTGAATACACATCACATCTATACATTGATACACATAAATCTCATACTCCGTGACAACAGCGTATCATATTTGAAAATCTGATAACAGATCACCGTGGATCTTTTCTCGGACAACAGATCACCATGGATCTTTTTCTCTGATAACAGAGCACTGTGGATCTTTTCTAAATGCACTTCACATCTATAAAATGATACACATAAATCTCACACTTTGTGACAACAGCGTATCATATCTGAAACGTTTAAATACAGATCACTGTGGATCTTTTCTGAAAACTCATCACATCTATACATTGATACACACAGGTATCACACTCTGAGACAACAACGTATCATACTTGAATATCTGAATACAGATCACCGTGGATCTTTTCTGAATACACATCACATCTATACATTGATACACATAAATCCGACACTTTGAGACAACAGCGTATCATACTTGAACATCTGAATACAGATCACCGTGGATTGTTTATGGATACACGTCACATTTATTCATTGCTACACATAAATCTCACACTCTGAAACAACAGCGTATCATATTTAAACATCTGAATACAGATCACCGTGGATCTTTTCTAATTACACTTGGCATCTATATAATCATTCACATGAATCTCCCACTTTGAGACAACAGCGTATCAGATCTGAACATCTGGAAACAAATCACCGTGGTTCTTCTCTGAATACACATCACATCTATACATTAATACACATAAATCTCACACCATGAGACAAAAGCGTATCATATTTGAACATCTGTATACAGATCACCGTGGATTTTTTTCTGAATACGCTTGACATCTGTATAATGCCACAAAGGAATCTCACACTCTGTCACAACAGCGTATCCTATCTGAACATTTAATTACAGATCACCGTGGATCTTTTCTGAATACGCTTCACATCTATACAATAATACACATAAATCTCACACTTTGAGACAACAGCGTATCATATTTGAACATCTGAATACAGATCACCGTGGATCTTTTCTGAATACACATCAAATCCAAACATTGATACACGTAAATCTCATTCTTTGAGACAACAATACAAGCTTAATGTAAATCACATCATATCTAATACCGTTTACTGTTTTTTTTTTCAGAAGAAGACTGGCTTGAATATTCATGACAGCGCAAACATACACAATCATTATACTCATCTCTATAACTTAGTGCTTTCGCTGAAGTCTGAAGTGGCGGTCTGTGCTGCAGTTCATGGGTGGATGGATCTGCTAGAAGTGGGCTGGTGTGGGACGAAGCCTCGTTAGACGTTTGGGCAGTCTCTAACCACGTGTCATGTGAAGCGGCAAGCGAATCACGGCCCGAGGTCGATCGGACGTCGCTGTTGTTGGAGAAAAACCTTCTCGATAACGTCTTGACGCAGCCTCTCCGCTAAAATAATACTAATATTCAGAAATTAAAAATGAGTATAATAATTACTGTTTCAAATATATTGAACCACAACGTGCGTTGTCTCCTGTAAGCGGACCTCGAATGACACTTTACCCGCCAAAACTCACGAAATCCCGTGCTTTAGTAAACACGCATGTTTATTGAACTGTGACGAAAATAATAGCAATTATCCGAACAAACCGAACATTGCTATTTTTGCATTTTAAGAGATCGATATACTTACCTTTAATGAATAGTTTGCTCTATTTAAAAAACAGCATTCAAATTAAAGTTCCATTTCGGTGCGTCTAGCAATATACCGCTTCGACACGTTTTTCTCGATAAATGTTTGTGAGTAAACTTTTCGGAAATCGATAATTCTCAATTTAATAAAGTGTTAAATCCGCGAAAATACCATAAACTATATTCAAAAATTGGTTGTGCCAGTCATTGTACTGCCTTAATCATCTTTATTTATTTTATTGAAGCTTCAATTTAAAAAAGTTTGATTATGAAGAATCTATACCGAAAATACTTCGGATTATTATTTTAATGATTAATCAAATTAATTAACACATCTTTATATTATCAATCAAGTACTTTATTACATAAACATATTATTCCAAAAAAGTTCGAAGTACTGACAATGTGGAATGAAATGGTAAATTTGTCCACATCGGCGAAGAGGACTGCCTTCGAGTGATTTTCGGAATAGATCGTTATTTAGGGAACTGCACTGAAGGCGCAATATTGCGTGGATGATTTGACCAGCTCCTGTACCAATATTGAATAAAACAGACCATTTTATGAGGTTTTTGCTAAGAGAGGCGTTAAACGAGAAAACTTGTGCGATTGTTGCAAGGCTGGCGAAAGGTTATTCCACTCTAATTTTCGTAGTTTTACGCACATATTCGGAGTGACAGTCATTTGCGAAATAAGGCGAAATAACAAAAAGTTCATAAACGCTTTAAGACCTGAAAATAAAAACTGATTTAGCACATGAATCCAGATCACCTTTCGTTCTCTTGGAGTTAATACGTGAACACGTCATGTCACTGCAACCGAGTGCGACATATCAGCTCTGCATGCATAATCTTTTAATGACAGCAAATATGACCTCGCAGAACGCGACAAATCAGATCAATAGTTATTCTCTGTAAGTGATATCGATGCTTATCTGGCTTAGCCCCCATGTCTTTAATACCAGATAAGCATTTGAAAAGTTACGTGAATGCGTTAGAGAACGTTAGTTATAACCGGATGAAGTTCATAAAACCTGGCAGATGATTGCAAAAAGTCAGTGTACCGTTACAGTTGCTTTATTTTGGTACATAGGCATGTATACCTGATAAAAAGTAAAGAATTAATTGAGCCTAAGCCGCGTAAGGACCTCATTAACCAATACGGTAGATAATGTTTCACCCACCAGCTTAATGTGGTTATTTCACTTTAAATGATCGTTGCAATAAAACAATACGTTGCGTTTTATGTATTCACGGTATTCGTTTAACCATGGGAACACCTGACAATAATGATCATAGTGATTGCTGTTGACGATCCGAAAACTATCCGAGAATAAAGATTTCACTTATGAATTAGTTAGTTACACACACATCGCTGTTGAATCGCACTTTGATTGTAATGCGGTGTTAACATATGAGCGCACTTCGGTTAAAACCTAACTCTGAATCAAACTTCGCTACAGTTGTTTGATATTTTGTAAACAAAAGTCATAATAACATAACAGTAGGTTTCAGTGGTACAACATCTTGATCCATGTTACACTGTCCGGTCTTTGGCTAGAGATGCTATTGTTAAACAAATGGTCAATGTTGTAGTAAGTCACAGGTGTGAATACGAATAAACAATAATGTACATTGTTCTATGTATTGTTATCACCCGTTTGATTGCTATACATTCTGCTCGGTTGGCATTTTAAACTTCGAAAGCTAAACTAAGACAAAAGCAAAAATAAAACAAAAGCGCGAAACTAGTTTCAAAATTAGAGATTGATAAATATGTTAGGCTCCAGGCAGGGAAACTCAGGAAATCAGCAAAGGTTATACAGATACACAACGATTTCTCTTAACTTATCAAAGCATCTTTTGGTCTAGTATACAAGATTAACGCCGTGTTCTGTTTAGAACCGATGAGCATTTCTAAGAGATACCATATTTTACACCCAATGTATTCGCCAGACATCAGTCAAGCACTGATTAACATATTACACAACACACATGCGATAGTGTATTGAACTTTCTATATTAAATGGTACCTGTACATGAGTCCTCAGCCTCTCCTATACGTGCAAATAAATCAGAGAAAATGAATCTGCTTTGACTTAATGAAATGTATAGATGCTGAATGTGAGCTTATGTTTAGACATCCCACAGCTATCGACCCTATTTTTTATTACTGATACACTTGCTGTTTCAATTTTTGTGTTCTGTTTTATAATTTTGACCAGATTAATACTTCAGTAGGTGATAACAATAATTAATTCATGCGATGCCTACCAAACAGTAACGCTCAATCGATATCGCGACGAGGACGTTAGGATAAGATTGTTTAAGGCAGTAGGGACCTAATGACATCGTTAATAGTCGGTGGATATCGCCGCATTCGGAAAATGTTTCGGCTATATAAGCGGTTATATAAGGTAAAGTACGGAAATTATACTAAAACACGAAATAAATTTGTATTTTTTATTGAAGAATTCTCTATAGGATTTAATAACTTTAAAATAAAAATATAAATTTAATTATTTCGTTTCAAACAAATATTTTCGTTCATGACGTCGCGGCTGTTGACACTCTGTAGCAAAATGAAAACGAAACAAAAGCGTGCGATTTGCAAAATCCAAACAGAAGCTAATATCGATCAACGACGTCGTGTACTATTACAATTACTCATTCACCGAGCTATTCAATGGAGACCAATGTAAAAATGAATCATGCAAAAGTTATTCGCATGTGCTAAGTGACGTGAAAAGAGAAAGGGGTTGAGGTGGGGGAAGATTGATTGAGCTAAAGGTTTTGATAAAAAAAATTACAGTATTGTCAGTATTGTAATTTGGGACCCATACCTTTGACAATATATAACATTGTTGAAGAACGTCAAACGTTGTTTGTCAAAATCCTGACTGCAGTGAAGTCAACCGTGTTGATTATGGATAGCAGCACCATCTTAAGGCCAGGGGAAGGCCATGCTTTGATGTCAATACCAAGCTTAGAACAGGTATGCATGTTTTCAGTTTTCAACCTGTCATTACCATATATGGTTTATCATTTTAAAATCGGCGTTGATCTTTGGACTTCTTACACATTTTCAGACACATTTTCCAAGTGAATGTCTCTTTATTGTCTAATATATAAGGGAAAATTCCGATGTCCATCATATTCAGTTTTCAAATCCATTTTCGCATTTGTGTTCTTAAATCCAATATTCAGTTAATTCAGTTTCTTGATCGGAAGAATCGTTCACCAAGTTGTCTCCAAATTGGAAAAAATAAGTTAATTATTTTAAGCTCATCTATTTTATGAATACAATATTATGAGCTATTGTCATCACCTGAGCGTCGGCGTAGGCGTCTGCGTCGGCGTTCGGTTAGGTTTTGGCTTAAGGTCCACTTTTCTCATAAAGTATCAAATCTATTGCATTCAAAAATGGCACACTTATTACCTAACATGAGGACTCTGGGCAGGCAAAGTTAGATAACTCTGGCTGGCATTTTGACATAATTATGTGCCCTTTTTATACTTAGAAAATTTAAAATTTGGTTAAGTTTTGTGTTAAGGTTCACTTTATTCCTAAAGTATCAAAGGTTTTGCATTCAAACTTGAAACACTTACTAACTATCATAAGGAGAATGTGCAGGCAAAGTAAGATAACTCTGACTGGCGCTTTGTAAGAATTATGGCCCTTTTTATACTTAGAAAATTGAAAATTTGGTTAAGTTTTCTGTTTAGGTCAACTTTATTTCTAAATTTTCATAGCTATTGCTTTCAGAATGGGAACACTTGCTAAGAATTACGACCCCTTTTATATACTTAGAAAATTGAAAAATTGGTTAAGTTTTGTGTTTTGGTCAACTTTACTCCTAGCTTTAACACTTGGAGCACTCGCTAACTAGCATAAGAGGACTGTACAGGACAAGTTGCATAACTCTGGTTGGCATTTTTACGGAATTATGGCCCTTCTTTGACTTAGTTACTTTGAATATTTTGTTAAATTTTGTGTTTAGATCCTCTTCACTTCTGAAGTATCAAGGCTATTGCTTTCAAACTTTGAATACTTTCTTACTATCATGAGCGTACTGTACCTGGCAAGTTGAATTTGACCTTGACCTTTGAATGACAGTGACTCACATCATCAAATTATTAAATTTTGCTAAAATTGACATAACTTATTTATTTATGAACAGATTGTATTCATACTTTGACAAAACAACATTTACCTGACATACCACAATGGACTCCACCCAATCCAAACCTCACGCCCCATCCCAGAAGCCTCCCCAATTGTTTTCCTTTTTTTTGACAGATCATTTAGTAAATGACCACAGCCCCACAGCCCCACACTATACCCCCTCTCAACCCAACTCAACCCCCCCCCCCGACCGCCCCCCCCCTCCAAAAAACAACACAAAAAAAACAAAAAAAATATTATTTTTATTATTTTATTTTTGAAACCATTCAACCATCCAATAATCCCCCTCCCCACATTTATTTTTTTTATTTTTTTCTTATTTCGCCACCCTCACCCCACCTCTTTTTTGATTGAAGTAGTGATCCTTTTACCTTTAAAAAGAAAATAGATGAGCGGTCTGCACCCGCTAGGCGGTGCTCTTGTTTAAATGAGGCTTAATGCGACAGTTATGAGAGTTACAAACACATTTAAACAACCATTTTATGTCAACTACATTATGTATCATACTTTAAAGAAAGATCTAACCCATTCCACTACTCTGGCTTGTGGTAATACATTTTAATCATATTCTTACACAAAAACGCGTTCAAAGTACATTTATAATATATAATATAATATATATATAGCATTTTTACAGATGGTATTTTGTGTTACATATTTTGTTTAAATGAAGACATATGTGTGTGTTAAACCCCTGCAAATGTGAATGTGCAAATTATGAGTATATCAATCAAGAATATAATGTTAGATTTAATGGAAGTATAATGCATGAACCTGAAGAACAAAAGGTTATCGGACTATTGCTATAATATTAGCATTATTTAAACTTTACTGACTGATTTAATATTTATGTTCCTGACCATGCCATTTACCCTAAAGGGGACATAACTTTGAAGTTGACTATGCAAACATTAAAACAGAACAACGTTTGCAAATATCGTCTTGAAATAAGTTAATGTAAATATGTTCAAATATCTGTTTTTTTAATTGCATCATGATTTATAAGTTCTATGTAAATTGTGTGTGGACTATTAGTCTTGTTTATTGATTGTCTTATATAAATATTTTTAAAGTGTGTTGAATGTTCCCGCACGGCCTCATTGACTTGTTTACTGAAATCTTTTATTTAATGCATATGTAACACTTAATAGGGAATTTCATTTAAACAGATATGTGACAATATGTAACATGTTACTAAAGATCTCATCAAACTGTGTGTTACCCACAATCGACATTTTAAAGATTACAATACTCGTGTTTGATTTCTAGAAAACATTATGGCAGAATAATGCCCTTGTTCTCACCAGCTAAACACTGTGTTTGTTCTATTCCAGTTCCACGCGTTTCTTATTTTTTCTCATATAAAAAGAAAGTACGGGTTATTAAACAACAAATCAAGTGCAGAGCCTTATGATATAAACAAAGGTTCAAGAAATATGAAGAATGTCTGTAAAATGCTAGTTTTTTAAGGCGCGAAAGCAAATTTGTAAGAGACAACATGATATAATGGATTTCGGTCACTTCATGAAACATGTGTATTGTGTATATTTTTAATAAGCTTTGTATTTGTTTTTATTTTCCTTATATGATGACACTCGCGGAAAAAACCTATTTGCAAAAGTCAATAACAAGACAGATTACCTAAACAACGAATAAGGACCCTTTATTTAAAGAAATGGCACTGTTTACTCTGTCCGTTATTTTACTTACATAGTTGTGGTCGCATTATCTTCATACTTTGTGACAACAGATGTGGGCATGATGCATGGGTCTAGTTTGCTTAATAGCAGAACAGAAGAGAATAGTTTATTTTTGACTTAAGCATGTGAAGCTCATCGTCATCAACATATATATAAATAACAGCATGCGTTGAAGTACACACAAAAAACACACATCATTTTAAAAAAACAAAAAATCTAAGTATACAACAAAATAAACATATTTCGTGAACATTATTTCGTGAGAATGGTACATGGATTGGTGTAATACACAGTGGTCACACAATTTTATGCATATATGTCTACAAATATAGGTATAATTACATATTTCTGACCTTATTTTTTGTTAAAATGTATTTCTATTTAACACTTCATATATATGACATTTTCTCTTATTTTAAATAATTTTAATAGCCAGATTTCTTAAAGAATTTCGAAATAATGGCCTTTGAAGTATGAAAACATGATCAAAAAATAACATTGTCCGACCTCAATTTCAAAACTTGGATCAGAATTAAATTTAGTGATAATAACTATGGACATAATATGTGGGTCGATTCTTACTATCGACCAGATCGTCTGAAGCTCTTCCGAATTGATTGCCCTTGGTTTATAAAATACTGGCAAAGCCTTGTCCGCTATATAGCTCAAACATTTGAAATTATTATCACACCTTACAGGTTGGAAGTTGTATTTGACCATTTATCATGTTGGTACAGATCTTTGCTGTTATTGTGTACACATTCTACCCTTTTTTCAGTCCTAATTAACATTACACATTTATGTAATGTTTGTTACATGTTGTACTTGTAAAAGTGAATTTTCTTTTTGCGGAAATAAACTAATATTTAACTATTGGATTCATGTAGAAACACCATACACTTGTCTTGCACGAAAGCAGTTGAACGTGTTAATAAAATAAGCAATTTTTTGTTAAGAACAACAACATTGAAATTGTTTATTCAAATATAGTTTGATATAGTTGGTGAATATTCCATCTAAAAATACTTATTCAAAGTTATCATAGCTTTTGTTTATGCAAAAGCAAGTGATGGACATATCCTGCTTTTCTCAAAAAGATACAAGTGTAAACCATACAATATTGAAAAATACAGTCTTTTATTAATTTTGAGGTATTCGTGCCCTATCACATCTTTTCAACATATGACACATCATTAAGTTGGAGTATCTGTCTGAATCATGTGCGATTGATCTTCGATACAACAATGTGTGTGGTTGAATGTCTTGACGATACAACAATGTGTGTGGTTGAGTGTCTTGACGATACAACAATGTGTGTGGTTGAGTGTCTTGACGATACAACAATGTGTGTGGTTGAGTGTCTTGACGATACAACAATGTGTGTGGTTGAATGTCTTGACGATACAACAATGTGTGTGGTTGAGTGTCTTGACGATACAACAATGTGTGTGGTTGAGTGTCTTGACGATACAACAATGTGTGTGGTTGAGTGTCTTGACGATACAACAATGTGTGTGGTTGAGTGTCTTGACGATACAACAATGTGTGTGGTTGAGTGTCTTGACGATACAACAATGTGTGTGGTTGAGTGTCTTGACGATACAATAATGTGTGTGGTTGAGTGTCTTGATAAGAAGATTACTTTGCTGACAGATTGAGTGGCAAACGCGGTATTATCTTGTCAATATTTTGTTTTCTATACATGCTCAATGTTTAAACCTTGAAAGATAAAATTGTATAAGGTCACCAATACCACTATCCTTCTTTAAGGCAAAACACAATAATGCTTACTTTCTCTGGCTTGACCGCATCTGTTTTATAACATCGGCTTTTATTTTCAATCGCTTGCAAGCATTTTTTTTATTTTACGGGACTTTAATTAAAACTGCAAGAATTTAAAAGTTGAAATTAAACAATGTTGCGTTAGAACAAGCAAACGGATCAAAGCTGAACATCATCCAATAGCATTAATATTGTTTGTTATCCAACACATCAACGCATCACTATAAGTTAAATGACTATGGCAAGGGTACCTGGATTCCTAATGCATTGCTTTACCTACACTAACTTAAACAAATCATAAAGCTTATCGAAATGTCATTATGAACAATTATAAATTTGCTTAAAACAACTTGGTTAATAGTAAAAAAGGGGTATCAAACTAATGGCTTAGGAACCGTGCGAAAACATCATAGTTTACTTTACTTTAACCAACTACGCCATCATTCCTATGAATTGACCCCGTCCAACCTATGGATATATAAAAACACACAATTATAATATAAATTTGAACATAAAAAAGACGAACTAACAAGCTCCATATTAAAATTTTATAGTGCGAAATAGTATAGTGAGTTGATTCGGTTATTATATGCAATCATTATTTTGCCAAACGTAGATTTTTGTCCAGAAACTACCCAACTGCTTCTTTTAAAATGCTTTAGTCTCTTAAATAAAAAAATAATTCGTAGATTTTCAGTGATGTTGGAGTGAAACAGATGTATTGCTCTGACAATATTGTGCCTTCTTTTATTGTCTTATGTTACTATTTTTAGCGCAAGGTGGAACATGAAGGTATTGCTGAAACGCGTAAAAACAACCCGGCCTCGCGTAGCGAATCAGGGATTGAGAGAAAGGGTTGTGAATGTTTCATTGTCGTTTAAATAGAAAAATAACATAGGCTTATTCTGCAACAAAATATGAGCGTGGCTAATACTTTGCAAACAGCTCCTGACTCTTGAAACTTGAATGCAGTGTTTTGTATGTATTAATGAATACAATATCGTTATTTGAAAATGATATGTGATCTGACTCCACTGAAATATATAATAAGAAGATAATGTTCAAAAACAAGGTACATACGATTATGCTCGCATAAATTTAATTTGGCGTTATTCGTTGATTATTGTTGTAATGACCCAACTGTTCGTCGTTATAATAATTGTTTAACGTACACTACTTCCTTCTAAGTAGACCATCAATCCGTTGATTATTGAAACACTAACCTACTCTTATAGGTCTGTTATTTGTAAATTAATTAAACTAATCTATAGCTAAGACTTTTCTTTTTAGCGAGGTAATTGATGGTGCAGAACACTTAAAAACAGTACTCATAATATTTATATTTGCACAGTCTGAATGATCCCATTATAATAATAATTGACAGCTGAACAAGTGCATGTATTATATTGATTGTGTCAACTAAGTAATTGGCAAGCGCGTAAGGACTCTGAAGTATGTACATTGAGTTCAATTCATCGAAGAGGTCGAACGGAAACGGGATCACAACGTTAAACAAACATGCAGGTATTAATTCATTAATAACAATATAATAATTATACCATTAATTTATATTTACCCACATGGGCACCTAGTTTCCGTCAATGTGCGTCAATTTGCATTAACTTATAGCTTGTAATTGCACTAAATGCAACTTGGATGAATCTAATTTTTGATGAATCATGATACAAATAACTGTCTCGAAAATATATAAGCTGATATTGAATCTGGATTACGTGCATTCTAAAACTAGTTCACCACGGCAGGTCTTACACAAACTTATTAATCACTCTAAAGGCCACTTGTATGATCGAGTGGTGACGAATTGTTGAAAAATATTGATAGCATTGCAGTGACAAATTACATGACTCAATCTTGATGGCATGGTGTTAAATTTTGTTTTTATAATATTTAGGCTGAGTTTGAATTGTGATCATGTCCGTCCAAAAAATAGGCCTGAAGGTCAAATCTTTAAAACAAAGTACATCATAAAACTAGGTCAAAAGATAAAATGTTTAAAACAGAAATTGTACAACTCTTTAGGCAATATTTATGACGTAATATTGATGCAACATGCACTGAACGTCAATCTTCACAATACTACCTAAGCCGTGTTTTATAATAAAGGTTAAAAAAAAGGTTAAAAAGGTGCCGTGTTTTATAATGGGTCATATGCATCAAAAACCTAAGTTACTTGGTCAAATCTTATTAAAGCCTTGTGTCTATGCTAGATGTTACATTCGTGACTTAATCTTTATAAACTTTTCCCACTTAAAAGTAACATGCATGTCTCATGTTTTTTTAATCATTGTTTATAGTGTTTATCTTTGTCCGACCATGGTCAAGTTCGAATCTGGTTCGAAAGTTTAGGTCATCAGTACTTGTATCGATAATGCGTTTTCCTCAAACTCAGTAGAGCTTTTCTAAGCATCATAGCCGCCGTGTGTATAGTTTATACTTAATATAATAATGGCTTTCGGCCGTTCTGACGAGCGAAACACATACAGACAAAAATAATATAAACACAAAAAGCACACTGACTATTCGAACAAACTTTCTTTAAAAAATAACAACAAAAACCAAGCAAACTAGTATACAAAATACAAATAAAACATAATATCGAACCATCCAAATTCAAAAAAAAATAAAATAAACTAAATTGAAATGACATATGTATTCTTTCTTACAAAACAACGATCGACATCACACTTAGGAATTGCCAGTATACATCGAATTTTCACGACAAAAAATATATTTTTGAATGCAAATAATACAACTCTACCGTATGCGACTTCTGTGGTGATACTATCGAAACTATAGAACAACTTTTTATGGAGTGTTAGTACATCAAACCTATATTGAATCAGTTGATAATCCTATTTGTGAACAAGCAGGTTAAACTTTACTTCGTAAACGTTAATTTTGGAATATGTTTTTAACGTATTTACTCATTAAATTTTATGATGGTGCACATATTGTGATCGTGTTTTATATTATTGAACTATTATATTTCCAACATGAAATACAAGAAAACAAATCCCCAAGATAACTTGTTTTATACATAGCCTGAAACAAATCATATTGACAAGAAAATAGCTCTCATTTATGATTCATTATTTTCATTTTTATGCTCCCCAAAATTTTTTTTTTGGGGGGAGCATATAGTCGCCGCTTCGTCTGTCCGTCCGTGTGTCCGCGTGTCCGTCCGTCCGTGCACAATTTTTGTCCGGGCTATTTCTCAGCAAATGACCGTAATTCAATGAAACTTTATGGGAAGCTTCACTGCCAAGGGGAGATGTGCATATTATCAGCCGGTTCGGTCGGATGATTTTTCACAGAGTTATGGCCCTTTGAAATTTCCATTAACTGTACATATAGTGCAATTCTTGTCCGGGCTATTTCTCCGCAACTGATGACCGGAATTCGATGAAACTTTATGGCAAGCTTCACTACCAGGAGGAGATGTGCATATTATCAGCCGGTTATGGTCGGATGATTTTTCACAGAGTTATGGCCCTTTGAAATTTTCCATTAGCTGTACATATAGTGCAATTCTTGTCCGGGCTATTTCTCCCCAACTACTGAATGGAATTCAATGAAGCTTTATGGAAAGCTTCACTATCTTGCGGAGATGCGCATGTTATTTGTGGACTCTGGTTAGGTGATTCATTAAGAGAGTAATGGCCCTTTGAAATTTTTATGTTGCTAAACCATCCATCGTATTATTTTGTCCAAAGTTATGCCCCTCAAGATGTTTCCTTTTATCTGAATATATAGTGCAATATTGTGACAAAAAAAAATGGGGAGCATCGACCGTCTCCGACGGTTTCTTGTTCATAATGATTGGCAATTTATTTACTATTCACTCTTTGTAAGTTTAATTTGATATTATTTGTTATCTTAAAACGCCACTGTTTATTTATAGTATAACACTCACTATTGCCACTGATATGAATGAATGTTAATAACAAATATCACATACACATTGCAAGTCATATTATTGTATACTTTGTTAGCGCAGTTATTACAAGTGAAGTACATGTATGTATGCTTTTAAATGAATGTTAAAAACAATAAACAAAACGTGAGGTAACTTAAAACTGTAAACAATTGTTTACAAAAACAAAATTCAACCAATTGGCTGCGTAACCTTTCTGTTATATTTGTATGTGAGCTTTAATGAAGGTATCATCATATGTGTACATGCAAATATATTTTAATGGTTTTGAATAAGATGCTTTAACATATTTAATTCGAATATCTAAGAGTACACGGAGTTTCATATTTTCACCCTCTGCTTTTTTGTTACAAAACTATAAAATAAAATGCACAATTCAAGTCTTATCACAAAACATATAATAAATTTATGTTTTAAATTTAATCCAATAACATATACATATTATATAACTATGTATAATTAATACGTACCTTTATTATAATCATATAAAACAAATTAATTGTCTCCAATGACCAAAAATTAAAAGATATTACAATTTCTAGATGCCAGAGCATTTCCCAGAACTTTCTATCCGTATGTCGGTAATACTTAATGATAGTGGAGCTGGAAAGGATACTGTAATGGACCGGAGAAAAACTTACTTGTGGAGAGAATGCATGACGCCGATGGGAAGCAAACAAGGAGGAAATAACGGTGAATGTTTTCATTTCGGCAGCCAGTCGGAAGGGACCACCACGCCCGGTCTCCAGTCTGATATTGATTATATATGCAGTGATAACAATGTTAATAGCATGAGAGTCCGGGGAGATTGGAAGGCGGGATCAGGAACTAACTGATGCTCAATAACGACATCACACCTCCTCAACAGTGCGTGCTTCAATTCACCTGTGGGAAGTGTAGGTGTGATACGTTTAAAAAAAAAGATTATGTGCAAGTACTGTTTAGCGCTGCACGATACAAACAGACAATCGAGGTTGCTTGTAGAGATATAGGAGAGGCAACCGACCATGGGCCTGCTTTGAGCTGGGTAAATAATTGGGATATGGTAGTGGCATTTCATGTATGCACGCCTCTTTCGGAAACACAACACTGGATAGACAGGTGTAGAGAACAGGTGGCCGCATGCTCCTCTACTTGAGACTGCACGAATAGCTCCGTGTTTCCTGGTACCGGCCGGTCATCCAGACAGTGATTACAAACGTGAAGAATGGCGCCTGTCTCCGAACCTGATATAAAGAATGCTGATGTTTAGCTTTAATATGACACAAATTAAGTGCTACGTTGTTTTAAAACTAATAAAAAAATCTGTATTCTATATGGGAGATTCAATGACAAGCTTACAACGAAATGATAAGTCGTTTCAAATATTCCTTCAATTTGGATGTAGCGTCTACTCGCTTAAAGTTGGCTTCTATATTGTACTGTAGTGGAAATATTCACGAGGCAGTTAGTGTGTTGGATGATGTTGAGAGAAGGAATCATAACAAGGTCAAGGCTGTTTGCGGGTTAAACAACATCTGTGGAGATTGTGATCCCCAGGTTTTTGCTAATATGCTATCAGGTTGTAGTTATAACTGATTCAGTAAACTGCAATTCAAGTTTAAAGGCAAGAATCGTACTGCATTCCTTTCATATTAATGCTTGATATAAATCGCAATATCACCGAAGAAGAAAAGACACAGAGAACCTTTGTTGATAAATTGTATATGGACGGTGCTGAGGTGGATGCTCGCCCATTCCTTAACTATCTACAGTATCTCACATATGGAGGACTCGGTGAACGTGACAAACAGCTACATGCACTGCACGTATTTGGGTCAAATCTGAGTGATAAAAGAAATGTTATCAACCTGTATCATCAAGAGACTGCACTGAACATGCTGGGACACAGCTATTAAATGGAAGGAGACTTTGAAGCTGCGTTATATTATTACGAAGAATCGTTGATACAGCTCAAAACAAACAATGGCGCTCAATGGCACGTTCAGCGTATTCTGCGCCTTATAAGTGGTTAACAATAGGAAGAAAAAGTGTGATTTCGCACGATATTATAAATATGATCTACATACTTATGTTTTTAATAAGAACCGGGATCATCTAGTTTGCGGTGATTTATGTATTAAAAGTTATACAATAATAAGAAACGCAATATATATGTATTTTTAACTAATGACATCGCTTGTTTGTTATACCTGCATGTAACAATTGTTCCCAAAAAGGATGAACTATGTTGTATATTTTGTTTAAAATAATTTAGCATAAATTATGAACAGCCATTACACTAATGAATGTATCTCTAATATCATGCATTTGAAAAAAAACATGTGTTATCAAGAGTGCAAAAAAAGTGTGTGACCTTATTTTCATAACAATTATGAACACACTATCTTACAATGGCATGTGATTGCTTGGGACTTTTTCAGTCATATACGAATTGTGTAAGCATAAGTTGATGCTTGTTTACCTTACCTGATCATGAAAAGCTCGTGATAACCCGGATCGCGTTCTGCGCACATAATATATTACCGTCAATTACTTAATGAACACAATATTAAACAATTACAAAATTCTCGCTGATATCTGGAATCATATTTTTTCAATTGGCCCGATAGTCTTTGATGTAGAATTATGCTCTTTAACAGACCAAAACTCGATCCATTAAGGTTTAACCTTAGGAAAGACTTTGTATCCCTTCGTCATTGTGTTTTTCCTTCGCGCGCGTTTTTTTACTCAGTTAAACATATTTGTCATTTTTGCTGAGCGAATAGAGACGCGTATAATGATCGGATCTGACGTTTTTAATTTAGCGGAAATATTAACGCATATCGGTATTGCAGAAAACTATCGTTTTCATATCAACAACCCAAACGTGTACCCCTAGGATTTGCATAAATCACAAAAACAAAGACTGAGAAGAATAATTCGCCGAAGATTGACAGCCCATAGAAGAGGGCACAATAGTTGTGGATTTTAAATGCTTTCTTGTTGGTTCATACATTGCTAAGAACCGGAAATGAGTGAGTAAACTGGGTTAGAATAGATGATTTATCGAGACACGATAAGTAACGAGTGACGTACGTGAGGATTCATGGACTACTTGAATGAGACGAGACGATTGAAATAACACCATTAATGGAGTGTGCCAGATGAGTGGGAGGCAAGACAATACTTGCGAGTGACACTATAACAGTGCTGTTAGAAACTAGTCATATTTGAGTTATGAGATGCGTGAATGCGACGATACCAGATAAATGACTGATGTTGGAGGAAATTGCAGCTAGCAAAGCAGTCATGTGAACTATCAAACACAGATGTTTTTTGCATATTTTAACAATTAGATGCGGTTTGTGTTTTCGAAAGCTTGCGATTCGAAATGTACAGAGGGCGTTTCGGCACCTACACTTTATTTTGTTTTCTGTTAGCATTGCACATCAATGACAACTGCATATGTGGGCAAATCGAACCCTATCTATACTTTCTGCAGTACACCGCATATATCAAACTTCCACAAGAAGCTTTACAATTGAAGCTTTGATTAACGTATTTACATTTACTGAAATAACTAAAGCAACGAGAAATATATCTCAGAAAAGAGCGGTGCGTTTTTACCATATGTCCACTTTGAACATGCTAGGGCACTGGTTGGAACTGGATCAGAAGTTGGAACGGCGTGAACTGTAAATTATTGTTTAGCCAACGTCATTTGTATGCAGTCAGTGAATACAAAACTCTGACCCGAAAGGCATAAAAAGGCAAATGTTGATGTTAAGCTGGTAACTGCTAAACAGTCGAGCGTTTTATGATGGGATATCTAGGTCTCAATAACGCAAATAAAGGCAAATATACGAGAAGACGTCTACTTTTCGAAAAGTCGTCTTAACCATTTAACTATGGCCTTCATATCAATCTCATATTCGTTTTAAC
Source organism: Dreissena polymorpha (assembly GCF_020536995.1). Classification (NCBI taxonomy): domain Eukaryota; kingdom Metazoa; phylum Mollusca; class Bivalvia; order Myida; family Dreissenidae; genus Dreissena; species Dreissena polymorpha. The sequence goes on along the minus strand of NC_068362.1, from coordinate 38,214,499 downwards.
AATGATCTTCATATCAATCTTATATCCGTTTCAACTATGACCTTCATATCAATCTCATATCCGTTCGACTATGACCTTCATATCAATGTCATATCCATTTCAACTATGACCTTCATATCAACCTTATATCCATTTCAACTTTGACCTTCCAAGCAATCTCATATCCGTTTCAACTAAGACCTTCATATACATCTCATATCCATTTCAACTATGACCTTCATATCAATCTCATATCCATTTCAACTATGACCTTCATATAATTCTCATATCCATTTCAACTATGACCTTCATATCAATCTCATATTCATTTCAACCATGACCTTCATATCAATCTCATATCCGTTTCAGCTATGACCTTCATATCCATTTCAACTATGACCTTCATATCCATTTCAACTATGACCTTCATATCCATTTAAACTATGACCTTCATATCTATTTCAACTATGACCTTCATATCCATTTCAACTATGACCGTCATATACATTTCAACTATGACCTTCATATCCATTTCAAATATGACCTTCATATCTATTTCAACTATGACCTTCATATCCATTTCAAATCTGACCTTCATATCTATTTAAACTATGACCGTCATATCCATTTCAAATATGACCTTCATATCCACTTCAACTATGACCTTCATATCCATTTCAACTATGACCTTCATATCTATTGCAACTATGACCTTAATATCCATTTCAAATATGACCTTCATATCCACTTCAACTATGACCTTCATATCTATTTCAAATATGACCTTCATATCTATTTCAACTATGACCTTCATATCTATTTCAACTATGACCTTCATATCCATTTCAACTATGACCGTCATATCCACTTCAACTATGACCTTCATATCAATCAACAAACACGTGTTTACGTGATCGACCTTCATACCAAATCGCTTCGCTATGAACAGATAACAGATTGTGTGCACAGCGTATTTTAAACAAACATAACACAGATAGCGCGGACATTGTTTTAAAGGGACATTTTCAATTTAATTTACACAATTGAAAACAAAATAAGATATGAATTTATTTATTTTTATGACATTTACGAGGAAACAGTAATATTGAACAATTACCATGCACTAAAATATCAATAATAAGCATCTTCTGACGATTTAAAAACCTAAAAATTATAAAGCGTTACAAACGCAAAACGATTGAATAATTAGGACAGTAATGTTGGTATCGTTATATTTTGTGACATTACGTGGATTGCTTATTTAAATTATACAATACACGACTCACTATGTGAGCACGGATGGCCGAGTGGTGTAAGTGTTAAACGTATACTCCAAGGGTCATTTGTTCCAACACAGTTGATAATTACATTTTTCTGTATTTACTATTTTTCTCGTTTTATATTTTAGCTTTTTAGTTCCAGTGTTTAAATGTATCAATTTCAATTATATAATGACACAATTCAATACAAGCCCAATTATGTGAAAAGGTCCCTTTAAATAACACTTTGAGCCGTGATAATATCATTTTTCGGTTAAAGGTTGCGGAACTTAAACCACATTCAGCTCTAGATGAAGGAACAAGAATAGTTCAGGTTTGTAGTTGGATTATTAAGTATATACCTCTTGTTGGAAACATGGATTTTGTTCGTGTTTGTTCTTTTGCTGTCCGATTCAGGCAAATTGCCATTTTGTTGTGTCTTAAAATGCTCGTGTTAAATATGGGCACTCAGAATGATAACGAAATTATCTCCCTATAATTTTCTAATAGCATAGCATTGTTTCAGGCACAGGCTGTGTTGAGAGCACGACCGGCGTCGCTGGAAAGATAACCAATTTCACTGTAAGTGATTTGCACTTCTTCTATGGTTTAAGTAGGACACTTCCGAACTATGAAGATTATGTATATACCTTACATCGACCATGTTGAATATCTAGTATTTTCATGTTTAAACTATTGGTTTTGCGTACACGGTCAAGGAAGGTCAATTGATAATAATATTATAACATATACTGTTTGTTTCTTCACATTTGGATATACTTCAGTAGTGAGTTTAAAACCATACGATTATGTTTAATTTTAGGACGGAAACCGACACTCTAAATGTCCATATGTGTACATGTATATTTCTAACCAAATCATATGAACTATGAGAACGTTAATGACTAATTTAAAGTTTAACAAATCACACCATTACAGGACTGTCATGACTACCATCATACAAAAAATGAGTGCGTGAACTACAGTTGGTTTTCTGTTTGAAGATGGCTCGAACCAAACATACACCAAAGAACAAGAGAACGGTGTGGAAAACAGCCCAATATGTGGAAAATAATTCGACACATGATAAAGATTTCTCAGAAAAACTGTCACGATTTCTTGATTCTTTCGCCGTCAATAAACAAGTAACAGAGTTTCGACGGAAAATTATGTACTCTTATGAACTTGAAATGACACTGACACGCAAAACATTAGGGCTTAACAGACGAACTTATATATTCGGAAGTCAAATTGAGGGCACCTCATCCATTGGAATGAACTCCGACGCAGACTTCTTACAGAGTTTTGAAACGTTTCGTTTGTTTCTTGATTCAGACATTCCTCACCTACAGCAAAATGACCACCAAGTTGTGATAAAGGTGAGCACAAACAGCTGTGCTACGCAGTACTGTGTTTTAACAATGATTGAACCCGCTACACAAGCAAAGCGTTTTCAACAGTTGGATCCTAATCATGATGCTGTTGATATTGTCATTTTTTTTCGAAGGGATTGGATGCAACATGACGGCATGATTCCACATACAATTATGTTCGGTACCCTAGACCATCATCTTTCAATACTTAAGCAAGCAAAACGGCACGGGCCTGCAAAAAGTATACGAAATATGGATAGCGTTAACGCGTGTTACTGTAAAAGTCTTCCAAAGCAATGCAAGTTCTTTTTCGAAAGGCCTCGCCCTGGTAACTGGCCTTCGGAGAAAACGTTGACCAAAGCCAAGAAATATGACGTCTTTATAGTTCCACAGGGACCCCCCAAAAGTACAAACGTGTGCACGTATGATTATTTTGATTACCAGTGGCGAATTTCTACAAATCTAACAGAGCGGTTATTAATGTTCAGTTTAGATACCGTACATCTGAAAGCATATACTCTAACAAAGATGATACGAAAGGAGTTTTTTGTGCCTGAATATCTAGAAAGGCTAAGTACATTCCATTTCAAAACAGCCTTCTTCTTTACTGTCGAGAACACCCGGCCTGATGTGTGGAGGGAGGATAATCTCATAAATTGTGTCAAGTACATTTTTGCGACTTTGATGCGCTTCTTAAAGCGCCGCCATTGTCCACATTATACCATAGAGAATGTTAACCTTTTCGAAGGGAAAATTCAAATACACGAGTTTCAGAAATAAGTTGATAAACTTTCATCTGTTATTAATTCACTGCGGAAAAATATCGAAAATATGCATATGGAAAACATTGGACAGATGCTAAATGAGTGCAGTCCAAGAACACATGAACGCATGAAAAATTGCACGATAGTTTCACCACTATTTCTTTATGTATTTCACGTTTTTCAGGCAAACATCCACATTTTTCATGGATTTGAATTTGCAAAAACATCCGTCAGTGACAGAAAAGCTTTGTTTGAAAACGAATTTACACGCTTAGAAAAGTCGTATCGCTTATCGTTGAAAAAATACGGAAAACATGACTATGTTTTATATAATGTCATGACATTCATGGCTTCTTTGGTTGCCTCGGCGTATTTAGAACAGAAGGCTGAAGGGTATGAAAATGACATCAATAAAGCTAGAAAAATGTTTATTCAAGCTCTTGAATCTGATGTCATTGGCAACTACATGAGATACGCTTCCTTCCTTTTCTGCAATGAAGAATATGATGAAGCATGTAAATATTTTGACTTGATAGAAAAAGCAAATAGAAGAAGATAAAAAATCTAATCTTATGTACCAGTTATTCGTTTCTCCATCGGAGTCATTAGCTGTTCAGGTTGCTGAACAGTCCTGTGAACAGTCGTATAAACAGAGATGGTCTGTGTGTTTGATATATACACCAGAAGAGGCGATGTCTGTTCCTGAATTTTTGCGATGTGAGATGTATCGTGGAGGTCTTGGCACCTACACCTCATATGGTTTCCTGCCCCAACGTCATCGCAAGGAAGACAACATATGCCTGCAAATAGAGCCATATCTCTACTATCTACAGTACCTAACATACAACAAACTCCACCAAGAACGTAAACAGTCGGAAGCTTTAACCAAATAATCGACGTTCACTAAAAGAATTCAACCAACAAGATTCCTCTCACCGAATGGCGATTTCTCCCTATCATTTGATCATTTTGATACCTCGTTGAACATGTTAGGTCACTGCTTGGAACTGGAGCAGAAGTCAGAATTGGCTTGGCAGACTTACAAACAATCTCTGCACATGCTACCTCAGAGAAATGCAGCCGTCTTTCATATAATTCGACTTTTGTGGAGAGTTATTCAAGGTCTCCAGACTTAGGGTCATTACAACTACACAATGGAAGTAACCATGCGGAAAATGCGTCTCATTTTATTGTTATGGTTCTTAAGGCGATTTCCACGATATGATGTAAGGCTTTGGTATGGATGCTTAATTTGAACAGCACGTGCTGCTGTTTGTCACTTTCGTTGTCAAAATATGATCCAATATGCTGACAATATTATAATGCCGAACTACTATGCTTAACGAGGTTCATTAAACTTTTGAATAATAATAAGTAGATCTATTATAAGTATTAGTATTACTTCATTATTATTATTAATAGTAGTTGTACTGTTCAACTCTTTCAATGTTTAACATGACCGTTGTTTTATATGAGTGTTGATACATTTATTTATATTAAAAGTTATTAACATAACAGCACACATTTAATACATGTCCTTTTTGCATTCATTTTCATATTTTATAATAAATTATTCCTGCAAATATATGAATAGCTAAATATTTATACCGTTTACCTTGATGTTGACTGCAACTTAAGGATTTTAATCTTGACACAAACGCACACAATTTCTGTCGAAAGTCGTCGCTGCTTAACGTTCACAAATGTATGCGTGTTTATGTTAAAGGGATCTTTTCACGGTTTGGAAATTGACAAAACTGAAAAAAGTTTCAGATTCAAAATTTTTCGTTTTAGTTATGATATTTGTGAGGAAACAGTATGACTGAACATTGACCATGGTCTAATATAGCCAATATATTAATCTTTTGACGATTTTAAAACCTAAAAATTATAAATCGTTGCAACGCGAAACGATTGACTAATTTGGAGAGTTCTGTTGTTGTCGTTAAATTTTTTGAAACTACGAAGATTGCTCATATAATGCATAAAATACTTCAACAAAGTATGCTTGGCAGAATAGCCGACTGGTCTTATGCGTTTTTACTCCAGGTGACTCCAGGACTCCGGGGGTCACTAGTTCGAGTCCAGCTGCGGCTACTTTTTTTTCCTTTTTTAAATTTTATTCTTGATTTTTTACTGGAGCTTTTAAGATCCAATGTTTACATTTATCAATATAAAGCATTTAATGACTTATTTCAAAACATGCCAAAAACTGTGAAAAGGCCCATTTAATTGAGAGTTGGAAGTTACACAAAACGTTTTGAATATGAATACACATTTCAATAACCTATTCAAGTGAATATATGAAATACAAAACCGCACGAATAACTCGAGCTATGTATACTCTTAGTCGGAAGTTCATGAATAAATCAAACGCGTGATCGCCTGTGTGTGTATTTCGCACAACGTTTAGACTGTGAAATATTTTTTGGATAAAAAAGAGTCATTACGACTAAATAACAAAATATTTACGATAGACAAAACTTATTGATTTAAATTATCCCCATATCGACCAAACATCATAATTATATGTAAATCCACAATAAAGAATGTTCGAGTTGTTGTCGTTTGTGGTCAAAAACCAACGCTAGATTACTTAAGAGCAGGGGCCAAGTCCGATTTGTTTTCAAGTATCGTATCAAAATGATAAATATGTTTTTATTGGTATACATGGATATTTTAAGAGACTTTTTTCGCAGTTTGGCTAAATGACGAGTTTCAATATAATTTACTTGATTGAAAATAAAATATATTTGTTAAAACCAGCAACATAACACTCCTGACCCAAAATGTTTAAAATATTGGTACATTTATATACATTCACCATTTTAATTTAGTAAATACTAAATTGTTTGTAACGCCTTTCCTCGAAACTTTGGAAAATACGTTGAGTTCTAATAAAGCAGTTAAGTTTCGCTATAAATATATGTTGAAGTACCTATACTGCCGTATACTGACATTCCGTCTTGATTTAGGACTATTCTGTGCAACAACTGCCACTTTCAGGTGTTACTCTGTCTGCCAAAGCTAAAATAATAAGGGTTGTTTTATTTTAACATTTTCTTTGTTTAATCAGACCGAGAGGACTAGCAAACAATGCACTGTCGCTTTTTCACTGGGCATGGCAGCTGTCTATCTCGGTCCGATGAGCATTACATAAACCCATGTACGTAAGCCATTCCGGCATATTGCGCTTGCATATGTTGTTATGCACGAATAGTCTCCCTTGTTGTATTATAGATATCAGCGCAAATACAATTACAATGAGGACAGCCGCCCCTGATAATGTATGCATGTTATTGTAATAATAATAATGTAAATGTTCGCAACTGTTGTTCCTTTATTGTATTTAGCTATAGGTTTTATAATAAAATAAGTAATTTCTTATAGTATGCTGTCGCAGTACTAAATAATAGAATTAGCAAAAAGCTAGTCTTTCATACCGTAACGATCGGCCTGATATGACAATAAGTAACCTATCGAGTATCGTTTGTATTCGGGAACGCCATAAACGAGCCACCTTGCGTGGTGTATCCGTCGTTCGTCCTGTCCGACCAGTGGAAAGATGCCAAGGTGGTAATGTAGAAAACACGCGACAGTAGGTTGATGCTGCGATGGCGCTCAAATGCATCTTTTCGCATTCCTGGTTCAAAATTGACGGTTAACCATCACATGGGATAAAATGCTTCAATAAACAAGACTAATAATCTTTTTAGGAACATCAATCGACTTTCTATAACAACTGTAGAACAGTTTCAATAGATCTGTCAATCACAACGTAAGCACAGATTGATATTACTATGCATCGGGTGTTAAATTTCAAATTCTCTTATTCAACAACAACCTTTATTAGCATATAAGCATAATACAATGCTTTTTTGCCACAAAACAGAAAGTTACGCAGTGTGTGTGTTAAAAATACATTAATTCAATTTTCAACATGAGAAGTTTACAAAAAGCAGTAGTAATCAATATAATTATATCATCAACTGTAATACGAGGAAAATGTAGAATTATTTTAATTATACAAACATATTCGATGAAAAAAAATTAAATAAAAAATAACATGGCTATGTCTTGTAGATGTTAACAATTATAACTGATTGTCTATAATATTACGCATTTCATTAGCATTGAAAATATATTTAGCAAGGTTTATTATGTCTTTTTTATTTACCGACTGCATTAAAAAGTCAAAGGGCTAGGTTGAAATATGCCCTGTTTCAGAATTAAATGAATTTACTTTTATCTTATAGGGCAAACTATTGTATATAGGAAAACAACATATTTATAATTAGTATCGCATTATTATGGTTGCTATGGCAACATGATAAATACGTGAGAATATGTGTTATGGTTTATAAAAATCAATTGCAAACTTATATATATACATTATACGCCATCATGAAAATTATAAAATTGTACATGAGTATTGAATACACACAGCGTGTTGTAAAAAAGCAACAAATAGTTGTTGGTTGTCATGGTAACGAGTAAGACATTGACATTTTTTTACATTTTTTGTCAAAGAAATCAAAGAATATAAAGTATAATTTAACATGAACAGCATACTTTGCCTAAGGCATACCCAATTGATCGGATTATATGCAGGTAAGATTTAATTAATAATTTCTGAAACTACAATTGCCGTTTCAATGGAAACAATTTAAATGTATATGATATATGTCACTTTTTAAAGTAAATATCGATCGGGAAACAACATAAACGGAATAACTAAAAAATATATCTTAATTATTGTATTATTCATTTTTTTAATTACTGCAATAAAAAATGAATCTTTGATGATTTAGATGTTACTATGGTAACGGATTTTTAATTAGAATGCAAACAAATAATGTACATACTAAATACAAGCTTAACATCAAGCATCCGGTTGGAAATTTAAAATAATAAACCAGTTACCCAGTATTACATTATGATAACAATTTGTTATAATGCACACAATACTTCATGGTATTACATATCATAAACAACAGTATTTTATACAAGATTTGACGTCTTCAGCGTTACAAACGCATCAACGTATCAAAATGTTACTGACATAAGCAGTCCTGCATATGATAACAATGTGTTATAATGCACAATACCTCATGGTATTACATATCATAAACAACAGTATTTTATACAAGATTTGACGTCTTCAGCGTTACAAACGCATCAACGTATCAAAATGTTACTTGCATAAGCAGTCCTGCATATGATACCAATTTGTTATAATGCACAGCACTTTATGGTATTAAATATCATTAACAACCGTATTTTATACAAGAATTGACGTCTTCAGCGTTACAAACGCATCAACGTATCATCCTATCATTCCAAAAAGATTAACGTGTTTTATTAGCCGAAAGCTTTTAACAACAGCTCGCAAGAGACTATAAAAGCGAATGTACCAGGTGTTTCACATAAATCTTATAAGTGACACGCACATATGTATCTATTAAGTACGGAATCCGGATAGTTCCATCTATAATCTCGCCCATCTTTCATCAAGGGCGACACACGACACACGAAGCGACGCACGAATTTTTGCGCGACAATCGCGGCGACGCACCATATTATGCGCGACAGTCGCACGATATATTTAACACGATACATCGCCCTTGTGTAGGTAGCCCGTAAGGCGATATTTCGCGTTGAATATATCGTGCGACGCCACGACTGTCTTGCAAATTACCCTGCGTCGCCGCAACTGTCGCGCAAATTACCCTGCGTCGCCGCGACTGTCGCGCAAAATATCGGGTATCGCTTCGTGTGTCATGTGTCGCCCTTGATGAAAGATCGATATTATGGCTGGCACTATCCGGATTCCGTACTTAAGGCTGATCTGTTTGTGAAAATGTATATTTTGCCAGGATTAAACATTTTTATAACCATAGAACTTCTATTATCCGCTACATAATATATAAAAGCTTAATACACTATGTCCGACTGTTGAAACAATTACAGGTTAAAAGTCGAGATACGCCTTTAGCTAATTCAGATAGTTTTACCAGTAGAAAATACCGACATATTGAGGAGTAAATAAGACCTTAGTCGTCGATATATTCCGTCAAAAATATTCCAAAGACGTAAGACTTATTTACTCCTCAACAGTACTGACATCTGACTCGGAGTCGGAAGTGTCCCCAGTTTGTGGCACATGAGACGCGTCATCAATATATTTGCCCCAGTCCTGAATGCCACAATCATTTATTGGCCCGGATAAACCAGACAAATACCAAATGACAGATGCAACGTGCGAACACGTGCCAAAAGTACGCGCACCTGCCCGGAATTGACAATACCATGCTTTAACATGGTCTGAGTCATATTGAATCCAGACCTTATAAGTCTTTGATGAAATATGACAGCTTTGAAGACGGACACGAATGAGATCACAAGTTTCCCTGAACACATCGATTGTGCATTCAGAGCCTATATATTCCTGAATGTAAGACGGACAGAGCTTCAACTGGTAGGTGCCTAGCGTCAGGAGTGTAAGCATAGTTTCATCAAGTTGAGGAAAGTTGGAAACAGATTCGTTAACAGACGACCATTTACTGATGCTACGGCGATGGAGGTTATTATCTTCTACAATTTTTTGCAATTTATTTTCTTCTTTTAGTTTGGCCATCATCCTTTCCGCACATAACATATCTTCAGACGATTCACAGTTGGCACTCAACGGTGGAAGAGACTTGTTACATAATGAACAAATAATGTTAATATAGTCGCCTATGTATGGCACATGATTCGTTGGCAAGATGTGGTCCAAGTATTTCCATCGCTTGATTCTAGCGTTAGCCGCTTCAACTACCCATCTTACCTAAAAAGGTATAATAATTAAATAATTAAAAGTCAGTAACTCAACTTTACAGCTTATATTTGGTTTAAATTAGCTCACTACCGTACAGCGTTCGATGTTTTCCTCTATAAACATAAGTTAATTGATCCGATGCATATAAATTAAGTTAAGATCGGTATGCTGACATAAGACTTTCATGCATGGGCTCATTCGTAGATAAAAACAATAGTACTATATATCCATTTTCATTTCCGTTTCAACATAACAATACAATTAATTATAATAATAAGACAAAAATACAAAGTAGAGATTTCAATTTGCATCGTCAATGTTTATTTGGTGGTTAAACAAAGGCGATTTTTTGTTTCTTCTCCGAACAAATAGTATTACACACCCGTTACATCTGCATTACACGGTATAACCCTTTCAGTAATTATTAAATCGTCTTACATGGGTACTATAAATGGCACATAGTTATTCCACATTGTGCTGTTTATGTTTTAGCGTTATTATCTGAAGGCGTATTGTGCAAATAAAGCAAACATACCTTTGTAACTAGCCGTGAAAAGTTTGCCAAATCAGTTGGTAGTTGTTTGCTTCCTCGCGGCAAAAATGACGGCATCTGCGCGTGGATCCCGAGCTCTTCAAGCAGAGAGGTGGCATCACGGAAGCCTCTGTCGACAACAAATATGTCGTTTTCCTTGACCCAGTTTTTAATTTCTTCGATGTGGTTTTTAATTATATGATGCAGAATTGATGCGTCGTTATTTTTGCTGTTGGCAAAATATGGACCGATTACCGAAATAAAATATCCTGATGTTGTTACAATAACCATGGGTTTAACTAATGGTCTTCCCTTGTGCATACTATACGTTTGCCGTTGAAATTGAAAGTTTCCACTTTTTCAAATGTAGATGTAGGTTCCGTCGAGAACGAGGATGACTTGTTCCTTATTTTTCGTGAAAAGAAGTTGTGCCAAATTACGCGTATGTGTATTTATTACATCTTCACGTGAAGATTAAAAGGCACAAAGTCAATCATAAGTACTTTTCTGGATGTTTGTATGGCTCTTCTGACGCTTGATTTTGAAACGTCAAAAGTTGACAGGACCTTATTTGATAGACCTGACTTTAACTTAAACAAGAAAATTCCAATAGTAGTTGCTACAGTTCTAGCAGTTCTAGCAGGCGTGTTTCTTATTGATAATTCGACGGCTTTCAAGAGTGCTAAAAAGTTCGACACCGAAATGCCGGTAAGATTTAACATGTCTTCTTCACTGAAAGTTGTCATCAAACGACAGCCTCTTACTTTTTGAACATACGCAGTACTCTCGAACTACAGTAAGAAGATTAAGAAGAGATGATCTGTTTAAAAAAACATTGTCTATTGTAGACAATTTTGAAATTACATTTTCTTCAAACGATGTACCATTTTGCTTGAAATGACCGGGACAACACCTTCTTTCCGCTGTTATTAAAATATTATTTTGAATGAAGGTTTCCGTCCTTGTAGAAGTAGGAACGACAATCAGTTTTGGTCCAGGTTTCTTGCAAATGAAACGATACGCATGGCTTTTTGATGTTGTTTTAATATTCAGTTTGATTGAAGGAGGACTGTTTGGGAGAACATTTTGCGGCGGCAATGAGCTGATAGAGGCACAAGAAGGTTGTTGTGCACAAGAAGGTTGTTGTGATGCAGCGTAATACGCTGGCCGACTACACTTGCCTCAAATAAATTGATTGTGTGTTGTTTCTATAAGGAAATTCTTTTTTTAAATATTTTGCGACATGTTTATTAACAGCACGGCGTTGGTGTATTTTGAGCCGTTTTTCGCATAAAATACACGTTTTGAGAGGCATTCTGCAAGAAAAAGAAAAATCATATTAGGTGTTTTTCTTTTACACAAATATAATACTAAAATAACGATAAAATTAGGTGCAATATTTTTTACAAAGTTACGTTTTTATGTTTGCAGTTATTGTAACAAAAAAACTGACTTAATCGAGAATTGACCTACAATCACCCGCGTGAAATTCTGACACTACATCCATTACACCACACAGACAATTATAAAGTACGTCGATAATGATGTATATTCATTGAGCAATATGACGTTCACTGCAAGTGTCGTTTGTCATCTTAAATGGTTTTAATTGTTTATATCGTAATTTCTCTCATCTTGCATGTTTTCAAAAGCTTGAACATTGTTTCAATCAATCCTATACAACTATATATAAATTGTGATAGAAAACAATGGTTTTCACAACAATATTGATGGAGTCGTCTGCAGTCGCAATACACCGCAATACTAGAATGGATCTGTCAACAATTTATTGACTATTTCAACAGAAGAAACACCATTTTTACGATAATAAAACATTTAAAATGGTAATTTTAAATTTATGAAAGTAAATTAAAGGTTAAAACTTACATGAATGCTAGTGATCCTTTAAAATTATCGATCTGAGTGTTGACTACATGTTGTCATGGAGCGATGTAAACAATCATGCAAGAGTTGATGCCCTTACTAACAGTCGTTAACAAAATTCGTATATTTACAAAAAAATATTTTTCTTCGCATAAATTAAAAGACACATTACACTGTGCATGGAAAACGTGTTCTAAATTTAACTACATTATGAATCAACAACAAAACACATATAATTTACTTTGTGTTTTAATGTGCAAAACAACAAGGAATTTGGGTTACACTGTAACTTTCATCTAGCAATATTAAAATTCACAAAAGTTCAAAATTAAATATGAAGGCATATTTCCCACACAAAGAAATTTGTTGATTGCATCTAACTCCGAAATATGAATCAAAACTTAAAATATGAAAGTGTGGGAAACTTGCCTTCATATTCTATTATGTCATTAAATGTCCAAATATTGTCAAAATTTAGGTTATTCTGCTGAACTATACATGTTTGTGGTCAATTGTAGAGATGTTTAACGCAATTTGTAAGGCAAAAGTGCTTTTGAATAAGACAGATAAGATGTTAAGCTCCACAAATATACCAAATTTATGATGATTTGTGAAACTTATTTTTTTACAATTTCATAGGGCATAAAAAGCTGCTTCGTGAACCTAGTCCTTTATTGAACGTTCGCCACCTTTGAAAATATGATTTTAAATGTTTCTTTCTAATTTCTCTATATAAAGGACAAACAAGTAGAAAGTGATACTCGTTATTTATGAGGTTTAAACTGATTCGGTATTGTCTTCACGGTTGACATTCTTAAAAGGAAACAAACAATGCAAACTAAATTTGGACTACATTTTTGAGACAAACGGCATGTTAAGGATGTGTATAAACCTTTAAATTAATCATACTCGTTTTCAATAAAGTTTGGATGACTTTGGAAAAACATGTTTCGACATGTTTCGACGGAGGTTTTGACAAGTCAGAAAGTGATAGGTGTCGACTTGTAAATCGCTCATTATTTTGACAAATATGAATGGTTTACGATCTTAATGTATACAGGACTAGGTATGATATGTAGTTGAATCATTAATTGTGTGAATGTTGTTGTAAATTCGGGTTTATTTGGTGTATTTTCTAATGCTGTTCAATTGAAGAACATGTGTCATTTTAAACGTATATGAACGAATGTGTATATGATTAAACACTCCAACAATGTCTTCCAGGAATGTCAACTTTAACAAAATCAATAACTGATAGAGCGTGGAATACGTTTAGCGTTTGCCGATGAAGATGGTTCGATACAGGCGAAACAAACAGAAGCATACATTAATAAAAGAGAGAAATGCGCGGAACACAGCCAAAAATAAAGCTAGTCATTCGACAGATTATACAGAATTATCAGAACAACTTTCTTGTGTTCTTGATTATTTTGCCGCCAACGAACACTTGATACAGTTTAGAAGGAAACGAATGCTATCTTTTGAACGTGAAACGAAATTAACACACACAGCATTTGGGCGTAACATGCGAATTTATATTTTTGGGAGTTAAATCGAGGGCACTACAACAACTGGAATGATGTCTGACCGAGACAGCATACAAGGTTTTGATATGTTTCGTTTGTCTCTTGATTCAGACAATCCGCCTATTCAGCCGCAATATCACCAATTCGTTATAAAGTTGAGCACAGACGGTTTTGATTCGCAGTACTTTGGTTTACGACGATGATTGAACCATCAACACAAGCTAATCATTTTGACAGATTGGATCCTAATCGGGATCCTGTTGATATTGTTCACTTTATTCGAAAGGATTGGGCGACAAACAGGCGGAATGAGTCCACCTTCAAATATGTTTGATACCCTCAGCCAACATCCACTAATACCAGTACGGTACGAACCTGCAGCAAGTATATAGAATACAGATAGTGTTTACGCGTGTTACTGTAAAAGTCATCCTAAGCAGTGCACGTTCGTTTTAAAAAAAGGTCACGCCCCGGTCACTGGTCCCCGAAGAAGACGTCATATGAAGCAAATAAGTATGACAACTTAATAGTTTCGCAATGACCTCCTAAAAGTACGAACATTTATTCATGTGATTATTTTGATTATCAATGGAGAATGTCCACAAATCTTACAGAGCGGCTATTTATGTCAAATTTAGATTCAGTACATTTGCAAGCATATGTTCTAACAAAGATGCTAAGAAAGGAGTTATTTGCACAAGAATATCAAGACAGTCGGAGTACATTTCATTTTAAAATAGTATTATTCTTTGCAGTTGAGAACATCCGGCCTGATGTGCGGAGGAAAGACACTCGTAATAACTGTGTCATGTACATACTTGCAACTTTATGGTGCTTTTTGAAACGCGTTAACAATAGAAAATGTGAGAACTTGTTTGATGGGAAATTCGAAAGACACGAGTTTCCACAATTGGTTGATACACTTACAAATATTATTAATTCACTGCAGACAAAGATCGAACATATACAAGTGGACGCTATTAAAAAGTGTCTTAATGTGTAAATTAGTGCTATGAGAGCAAAAAATGAAAGAAACAGCTATCGTAAAAGTTCGTCAGCACTGTTTGATGATATATATAGTTTTTGTATATCAATGATACAAACGTTTGATGAGTTTCAATGTTCAGACAAACACATACGTTATAGTATAGCTGTACTTGCAAACGAACTTACACACTTTGACGCGTATTGTCGCGCCCCTTTGAAAAAATACATAAAATATGGTTATGAATTCCTTGGAGTCATGTAAACGCTTGTGAGTGTTTTCTGCTACCACTTTATATCTATGATGACTGCATTACTGTACAAATTGACCCTTATCTCTACTATCTCCATATCTTACACACATACTCCCCAAACAAGAACACAAAAGATCGGAAGCTTTGATGAAATTATTGATGATCACTAATATCATTAGACCTACAAGTTCCATCTCCTCGAATGGCGGTATTTTCGTTATATCCCACTTTGATACCACTTTGAACATGCTAGGACACTGGAGCAGAAGTTGGAAACGGCGTGGAAGCCTTACACAACTTCTTTACACATTCTACGTCAAAGAAATGCGTCCGTCCTGCATATAATTAGACGTCTGTGGCCATGTGTTTGAAATCTGCGGACTAAATAACATTTTAACTTAAATCTAAAATGTTCTTTCGTATTATCGTAATGTGACTCAAACAAGAGTCAACACTGAATGTGATGTAAACCCCCACCTACCGCTTTGACACGGATAGTGAGGTTTGACATGTTCCCGATATAATTTTTACTGCATACATAGGTATATGAGATATATCTGTTTGGTAAAGGTTTGTCTACCGTACACCCACCTCTAAATTAAAAGTGCGCTAATAAAAATTTACTTTGTGTGTTACACCCATTGTTCTGTATTGCGCATCATTTATTTGATTATTATGCACATTGTGTGTTCACTGTTTGTAGACAATTTGCATGCTTTCACGGAGTACACATTCATCAACCTTATAATACACACCAACAATGAACAATTCAAAAAGACTTCCATATTCATTGTGTTTTATGCATTGAAAATTTAACATAACCATAATCATTTTACTCAACTAAAGACAATGTATAATATAAAGCCTGACATCTTACACATTTATATTAGATTTTACTACAAAAAATATACCAAAATTCGTTCGAAGGTCAAAACTGCTTTACTGCTTACTAATACATATTTTATGTTCAACAGAGTTTGAAGCTACACATAATCTCATAAGTTTAAAAACACATTACAATAAACAAATCAAATAAATATCCGACCGAAAACATGCATAAAAGGCATGAGCAGCGTGAGGTGTGCAAACGCCGATCTGCATTAAAGAATATTTCATTGGTTTAAAGCACACTTCAGAGCTCTTTCTGTGAATTTCACGCAAAGTTTGAACAGCAAAAAAAAATGTTCGATACAAAAATATCCTCATATCGATATTAATTAATAATTACAAGCATGTGTCCAATACATTATTTTTTATTTCTTGTTGTTTATGGTCAAAATTGGAACGATATATTTCTAAAGAACAGGACTCAAGTCCGAGTGGTTAAAATGCCGAGTATCATAATGACAAAGAGTTGCTAATAATATGGGAAATCTGCTATTCTAACGTGAACTTACAGTTGTGAAAAGAAATTGTTACTGTGAAATTAAATATCATATTAGTTTGAATGAGGAAATATGATATTTTGGTGCATGTAGTTCTACCGTGTTTTATGTGTGTCACACATTACACCATCATACAATACTGGATTCCACGAGAATGTCTCTCATATAGTTTGACTTTGTTAATTCAAAAAGTAAACCTCATGGATATATCAAAGACCCATATATCACACATGCAGATATATAATTATTATAACTATGACCCTATTGTATAAATTGTTGCAAATTATATTGAATTGATGGTTGTTAAATTAACAAACCTTGCATCCTTCCAGTCGAAAAATGTTCGGATTGTGTTTAAGTTTTGAAATATCGTGTTATTAAATGTTAGCCATTTTTTTATTATTTGGTAAATATTTTCACTTTATTGTACACATATGTTTCATACAACGAATTAAAAGCGCGTTAATGAAAGATTTAGGTATTATTGTATACATTGAACTATTATTACAAATACAAGTACACAAATCATGCCTTTAAAATGAACATGTTTCTTAACAACATTACAGAACATCGTCTGAGGATATCTATTTTGTCTAAATGTATACTAACACATGTATGCCATTTAATAATCATATGTATTTCCATAGTCACGATTGTTCAACAAAAAAAAAACTTAACTTGTATTCACTAACTTGTATGAGTATTGGTCAGTGCCTTTGCATGATGATCTATTTATATTCGATTTTAATATCTGCAGAAGACAACGACGTACAAGAACTATATGTGTACAAAAGCATGTTAAGCACTACCGGTTTAAACCTTCTATATTTTATATTGACCGTTCAAATGCGGTTTTCTATGCATATAGTTAATGATCTTTCAAAAAATAATAGCATTAGAACAAACATTTCTTCCCTGGTAGAGTTTCATAGTCTGTTATCTTAATTCGAAACATTAAGCGAGGTGAACCAAACACCAATAATTAAAAAAAAATAAAAAAAAATAAAAATCTTTCTACTTCCAACAGTGAATAATTTAAACGAAAAATACGGCACAAATAACTCAATGCAATGACAGGTTTGGCACATAGAGAACGTTATATGTTGGCAACCATGTAATCTGTTTCAATATTGACTTCAACAACACTACTTTTTTAGGGATTTCTCAAAGCTGTTTAAAATATGTTGAACTCAAATACTGTAAAAGTTAACCTATTCCTCAAACAATTTCAAGAACAAACGATTCATCTAGTCTCAAGAAATAATTTGACGATGACAAGCTTCTGTTTTTATCTCATTGCAGTTATATATGTAAAGAATGCGGCGCATGTAATGTCATAAACTTAGCTGAGACTTTAGTGATGGTATATATTTGCTAGAAACTCCGACGAAGGTCAGCATTTCAAGGCCTTAGTCTCCTATTATTAACCGAGATGACCCGTAAAAACAGTAAAAAGTAGAGCATAATAGACGATTTTATGCCCGACGTAATGCGACGTTGCAAAAAACCTGACATTATTAATTTACATGTGGTTTAAAACGACGTTCAAAAAATAGCAAAATATATGTTCTTCCAATTTGATGACGGCTCAATACCGGAACTTCATTAAAAGGAGTAGCATCCTCTGTTAAATATTCGTCAAATGTAGAATCGATGAGCATATACAACATAAACTGTATTATACAAACAGGAATAACGGTTTTAAAACAATATTTTCTACCACCCTTAAGAAGTGAAATATTCAGTTTGGGTTCACGCAAAGAGCTTATCCGCATCCATGATGCCCTTGAATTATCCGAAAACAATACACGACCTTTTGGTAATAGTTATAACGTGATGATGTGAAGTTAATTTCAAAAACGCCTCCAAGTGCCTGCACTACTACAACTGAGACTGTGAATATGAACATTGTACAATAATAACGGTTCAACACGTTCGCTGTTCAATTAAAAACTGGAAACTCTTTAAAGATTTAACGATGGCAGGAGTAAAATAATCACATACATGTGTGAGCTAGGTCCAAATCATCTAGAAATTTCTAATATTTTTCCAGCTTTCATATTTTGTTTATAAACGCGCCTGGGATGCGAGACTAACAAATGTTTTAACTGACAGTTAGTTGTTCTGTTTTATGTTATTTCGTTTATTTCAAGCTAATTGTAATACGATTTTCTTTCTGGCTTACCATTATGCCTTATTTATCGAACATACCTATATCTGCGATGTAGGCAGTAATTACCACGGGGAGAATAAGAAGATTATCGTGGACATGTAGAAGCCCATCACTGCAAATACGTTCAGAACAGCGCTGGTAAGACTGGCACCTTTTGCTAAATGAAACACAAAAAACGTTTGCGTAAACAAGATGAACTTGCGATTTATGGTTCCACGTTTATTTATTATCATTAGTTACCAGATCCACCCACCAGCTTTAAATGCAAAGATTTAAACTGTATGTAAATGAAATCATAGCGACTTTAGGCGAGATGTAATGGTAGTTTGTGTACAAAACGTATTTGTATTGAAAACAGATACAGTTGCAAGCAAACACGTTTAGATCATTTCCTTGGCGATACATTCTCTATGTATTGTCTTGACATTATATTGTATTATCATCATCATCATCATCATCATCATCAGCAGCAGCAGCAGCAGCATCATCATCATCAGCAGCAGCATCATCATCATCATCATCAGCAGCAGCAGCAGCATCATCATCATCATCATCATCATCATCATCATCATCATCATCATCATCATCATCATTATTAACAACATAATCTTAATCATTATTAACAACATACTTTTCATCATTATGAACAACATACTTTTTATCATAGTCAGTTGTCTTTCACATGAACCAGGCCAGAGGTAAACATGTCAAATTTAAAAAGCCCCTCGCTGCAATGTCATGGTCGCAATTCGAGGTCCAACATCAGATAAACACTAACACTTAGACGGATAGATAATTTAGCATAGCATTGATTAAATACAAAATAACTGAAATAATTAAAATGATGGGCCACAGGGTCATTCTCAGGACACGTGCCACTTAATCAAACGTCGAAGTCTTATTTCAAAGTGCAAATTTTCATGTGAGGTACTCATGCAAACCACATTGTCTGATTATGGACTCGTTCATCACTGAGTTATTTGCTCTAAAGTTCGGAGGGAAAATAACAAAAAATACCTTTTGGTCCGCTGTTAATATCAAAATCGTATGTAAAATGACATGTTTGCAAAATCAGCCACTAACACTGATCTTACAAGATATGTCGCGAAGACCATCGTTCCTTGCACATATCTTACAAGATAATACGCAAGATGATCGTTTAATGCACTAATCTGACAAAACAATACGCACAGACGATCGTTTAATGCACTGATCTGACAAGATAATACGCACATACGATCGTTTATTGCACTTATCTGGCAATATTATACGCTTAGACGATCGTTTATTGCACTAATATGACAAGATAATACGCGTAGATAATCGTTTATTAATTAATCTGAAAATATAATACGCATAGACGATTATTTGATGCACTAATCTGACAATATTATACGCACAGACGATCGTTTGTTGCACTGATCTGACAAGATAATACGCGAAGACGATCGTTTAATGCACTAATCTGACAATATAATACGCACAGACGATCGTTTATTGCACTGATCTGACAAGATAATACGCGAAGATGATCGTTTATTGCACTTATCTGACAAGCTTATACGCGTAGACGATCGTTTATTGCACTAATATGACAAGATAATACGCGTAGATAATCGTTTATTTCACTAATCTTACAAGATAATACGCGTAGACGATCGTTTATTGCACTTATCTGACAATATAATACGCGTAGACGATCGTTTATTGCACTTATCTGTCAAGATTATGCGCGTAGACGATCGTTTATTGCACTTATCTGGCAAGCTAATACACGTAGACGTTCGTTTGTTGCACTGTTCTGACAAGATAATACGCGTACGCGATCGTTAATAGCACTTCTCTGAAAACACATACGCATAGACGATCGTTTATTGCCCTGATGTGAAAATTTGTTCCTCATCTAATATTATGTATTATTTATAATCATACTATTGTTGTGTACAAAAAAGTATACCGTTCTGTTCAGGATTACAGTTGAAAATTTTGGATTTTTGTCACACATCCGCATTTTGTAGATATAATATTTATTGTTAAATTTAAATTAAATTTCCAAAATATAAGTTACCTCTTAAAGTAGTTTCATGTCAGTTTATGTTGACTTTCATATTCAATTCAATCAATGTTGTTTCGTTTCGACTTTGAGTGTTGATTAACAAAGTTTTGGCTCGCAAAGAGTTAAAATAGAAATATTTCTTACTATCGAAATGGGACGCACTTTCACCACATAGAAATGCCTGTTTACATGGATGTCTTCAGAAATTTGATCGCTTATTCAATTGCAATATTTTGCTTGTGTGGTACAAAGCTTGAAAACTAATTTTTATTTTGAAACATAGGAGCATGTATCCCGACTTAATTATCATTGAATGATAAGATTAAATGTTTTTTAGAATCATAATTGCTCACAAAACAACGATGATTAGATATTTTCCCTTGGCATTTTTAAATGGTAACTTTGGTTTCTTACTTTCTGTTTAGGGATAGGAGGCGTGAATGTATATTTGGCACCTAAAATGATCTTTGATTTGACAGTGCCAATGTTTGAAAAATTCGCATGACATTTGCATTCGCATTTATCAAACAATTCGTTCGTATCCACATTTATTGTCCATATCACTTTTCCACAGTACTTATAATAATGTTTCCGCGCTGCATCAAGCTTGTTCTGCTGATGCGAGGATTTCTTTCTTTCGCCGCGTGTATTAATGGTGTTGCTCGTTTTATTGTCTGATTACGCAAACGCGATTTGTCGCAATAACATTAAGGCATGTCCCATCGAACGTGATAATTTAAATGCTAAATCATTGTTCGAGGTTGTATCTGTTTTGAATATTGGATAAAAAAAATCTTGATGTCACGGCTGCATTCATAGTGATTGAAAAGATCTATGAACGCTTGATAATTGAATGGCCATAAGATATCCATGGAGTAATTTAATGACAATAATTTATTTTAGCCGTAAATAGTTTCACAGATGAACATTTTTCTGCTTAAGTGATAGTATGCCGTCGTTATGTAGGCAGATAAAAATACTATGCAATGTCATTTATGAAGCGATCGATAGCTAAGAATTTAAAACTATTTTATGCATGTAGATTAAATAAAAAATATATACCAATGCACAAATTGATTTTCACTTAATATGTAAACACCTGCTGGCGGAATGCAGTCATCAAATGATGCGTAGTGTACATAAAAGATCCCTCAACATTTCTCTTTATAATAAGCGATAGTTACCTCCCTTTTGTGAAATGGTCACGTAGCATGCATATTTTATCATGCTTATGAAATACACGGGGTTTTATTACTTATTTACTAGAAAGGATTCTGTTGATTTACAATATTTACTTGATTTTTTCTATCTCAAGATGATAAAATATCCTGTTTGTGGTTTATACCATTAGCTGAAGCCATCCTGTTGCTGTGTTTGGTTTGACATTCATGACTTATTCAAAGAAACGATAGTCATTTTCTCTACAAATAATCTTTCTTTTGTCAAAATGTCTATTCTTTTCTGTTTTAGTAGACCTCTGCATTGAAGATGATGAAATAAATTCAATATAATTGCTTATTAAGTAAACCCTATTTTTGTTTCTGAAATATAAAGGTTTTTAATCATTTGTCACTTGGTAGTTACAAACAAACAAATAAAGACAAACGGAAATCCGGACTCATAGGGTCTCACATTAACATGCAAATTTGATCTCGTTTTGTCTTCAACGCAGATATGTTATTTAAATGTATGTGCTAAATGTCATTTCGCAACGGTACAATTAAAACTTAATCTAACAGGCAAGTACGTTACATTTTAAATTAGTCTCAATTATATAATACAAATACAAATAACATTTTATGTAACATTCGTTACAGTAAAAATGTATTGAGGTGTGTAATAGTGTTTTTAATAGTGTAGCAATTATTTCATATTTTATTTGAATGCATTTTAATACAAACAACTGCAACAAGTTATTGATCAGACGGCACTTTTACCGCTGTGTACGTACTTTAACTATCAAAATGTAACTGTAAATTTACGCTTTACATGTTGCGACCCTTCTCTAAATGTCATTTCGCAACGGAACAATTAAAACTTAATCTAACAGGCAAGTACGTTACAATTTAAATTAGTCTCAATTATATAATACAAATACAAATAACATTTTATGTAACATTCGTTACAGTAAAAAATGTATTGAGGTGTGTAATAGTGTTTTAATAGTGTAGCAATTATTTAATATTTTATTTGAATGCATTTTAATACAAACAACTGCACCAAGTTATTGATCAGAGGGCACTTTTACCGCTGTGTACGTACTTTAACTATCAAAATGTGACTGTAAATTTACGCTTTATATGTTGCGACCCTTCTCCTATATTGGGCGTTATTGTTTAAGCTTCTAATGCGCATATGGTGAGACCAATTTAACCCATTTATGCCTAGCGTCTCGGAAAAAAGCTTTGGCTAACAGCGTAGACCCAGATGAGACGCCGCATTATGCGGCGTCTCATCAGGGTCTGCGCTGTTTGCTTAAAGGAATTTCTGTAAGAAATATTATACATATAGAAATAAATGAACTTGACATCTCTAATTTTGAAAATAAATTGATCCAATTAAGAGAGTCCACTAGGCATAAATGGGTTAAATGGGTTATAAAATCTTGTTTCACTGTCAAGAATACGATACTCAACAATTGAAGTCACGTAAGCGTCTCCTCTTAACTTTTTAAACGTAAAGGCATCATAATTATTATTTTTAATGTTTCTCTAAATTTGCGTTTGATTGATTACTAGTTTTATAACAGTATATTTATGTAACTGTATTGCTAATATTTGACTACCGTAGATCGTGAATGATTTTCAAACATCTCACAATGAATTAATTATTTATTTACAATGCAACCATTGATATGTTATTATATTTAATAATATCATGTATTTGAGACATTTTTGCTGTGTTTTTATATGTCCAATCATTGAACTGGCAGCGTATAAAATACTTTTAAAACAATGCTTAAAGCACCATAAATTTACATCACTTGATAACTTGTAAGACTTACCTTACATCACTTACATGAAATGTACGCTTATGATATTAATTGCATTATGATTATTACATCAATTGATCTGTGTATAAAAAATTAAATTGTGTGAGTTTACTTTTATGATTCATAGTATACTTATAGAGCATGGTGATTATAACAAAGGACGTTGATGCAGAACGCAAAGGTTATAAGTCAGGTTGCAAAGTAGTTTTTAAAGTTGTTGGATTTATGTGTTGTTTTGTCAAAAATGTGAATCATGAACTGTTTTAAACAATTAAATATTTCATGAGGGACCTTACTGCGTTCGTATAAGTCACCACATAGTTTCCGGGTGTGAGCGATTGTCTCCCGTATGTTGAAGCTTTACTTTCATTTAGCGTTCTTAAAACGAAAACACCATAACAAAACCACTTTACGAGCTATAGAAAGATTACTGTTTGATATTGAAAACACTATCACAAAGGATTATGTTTAAACGTATATAAAGATCCATTTTAATTACCAACACGTGGTTGATTCTACTCTGAAGTTCTTTTTAATACCGCTCGATTGGTCATTGTCGGCTCGGGTACAACTTACATGAGCCCCGGATACACTTAAGTATACTAACATGTACCCCGGGTACTGAACATATACTAAAACGTCCCTGGGAATTGTAACGCTAAATCGGTCGTAGTGGGCTATTTTGTTAATTACTTATGTTCACATTTATATATTTTTTCTGTTAAATGGCGTCCATATTATCGGAACTCAAACTCAAAAAGCATGTTGATGCAGATTTGTTAAGAGAAGTTTGTTTAAGATAAACAATATCGTTTTACGGTAATCGACAGCGCATTTTACAACATCGGATGTTGGGAGTGAATACAACTCCGGTACAGTCTCATATCGACAGGGTACGTTTAAGTATATTTACCGTACCCGGGGTATATGTGAGTAGTACCCGAGCCGACAATGACCAATCGAGCTTTAATAACTGTAAACGTATATTGCACAATTTACAGCACTCATAAAGGATACGACCTGTAATTGATCATTTATTACTTATTGAATATGTAAAGTCGCTCAGTGAACGAGTACGCGGCGCTCACTTTCGCTTATTTTCGACATCATGCAGAGACTATATAAGCTATCAACATGAAACTTCTGGTAAGTAAATTCGTTGGTACACGAGCTTCTCATCAATGCGACCCGGTGTCGATCCCCTCTTCCGGCGCATTATGTGAATTTAGTTTGAGCTCAACATATCGGACCGATGGGTTTCCTTCGGATACTCCGGTACCGCCAACGTACCATATTAAAATTGAGTTTTGTAGTAAAAACTAAACAGCTGGATTCTTAAGATATATTTCAGAATATTCCATCTTTGGTGAATCTAGTAAGCTTATTAGGACAGAAAGCTGCTGCACATTTGGGGACCTCACAATATGGAGCCCGATGCAGTGCGAATCGCACAATGCGAAAGACCTCATAAACTTACAAATACGTACTAACTTTATACCGTAGATCTCTTTGTACCAGCGTGCGGTGTATATAAACCATTCCTATGCGTATAGGTTATACCCTATTTGTATGTGCATAAGCCGTAAGACTTCATATAAAGCAGATAGACATATTTGAAGAGAAGAGTATTGTTCATGTTAAGTGCACCTAATCACACGGATATTATTGATAACAGGCTTTCGTGATCACCTCTCCGTCTGGGGCGACACTTTACGCCTTTGCATTAAAGCAGAAATGTCCTGAGCGACGCTCACTTTTACTGTTTTATGAGCACTTGTTCGCAATACAGATGCTCGCGCGATAGACCTGTAGATATAAACTTAAATGCGTGTCTCTACCGGGCGAACCTTGCGTCCGTGTGGAATACGATATCATATTAACATAGACTCTCAGTTAGTGTAAAGAATGCAAGATAATGTCGTTATTACTCGTGAACATATGTTTTATATTGTTTTTTCATGAATTGTAAGACCAATGAGAGTGTCATCAAAACATTTGCGCCATTAGCTCATTAGCAAAGTAAAGTCGTCAAACAAATTGTGTTCATGTGTATACGACGGAAATATGTGGACGTGTCTGTTTGTAATGTTTTTTGCGTGTTAATCTATAAATAAACAACGATTTGGATTTTTAATGCGTTAGTATTTAAACATTCGGACATGAGATGATACCCAGCATGTCATACAGTTGTTCATCAATAACTAACAAGTATACCCCAGATGTTGTTATTCTAACATAGTTTCATAGTATTTATGCAATGTAAATGAACAGTGTATTTGTTCTGCTGTGTCATGTTTTGAAACTTCTTTCTGAATTGTTTACATAAAGTTTAACAAACCTTAACTGTTCGGTGTCTGTAGTCTATATTCAGATAAACGAGCATCGTGTTGGGATATTGGATAGAAATTAGAAGTATCTTTAAGAATATTGATAATACAAAATGACGGATCTTTCGGCATATCCTATATTTATAAACATACCTTTTAATACGTATATAAAATATATCAAGCGAATTTATATAATAATTGTTCAACAATACTACCAAACACAAAACAACAGCAATAGTGTTCTTAAATTTTATTCAAAGAAAGCATATTTGATCGAAGTATTGCTTAAATTTCATCATTGTTTTTATTTATTTCATATGTGCGCTAAAGAAAAAAGGAAGAAAGGAAGACAAAAATGGACGCGTTTTAGCGCAATATTCTCTCATGTGGAATCGCCATTAACCCCACCATGGCCAATGGTAGCCCCAGATGCATATCCGAACCCAATGCCAGTGCCAATGCCAGTCGCGGCAACCCCACGCCACGCATTGCCCGTTAATGGACAGGATGCACACGGTATGACTACAGGGCCACCACGGGACGGGTATATAACGGCAACAGCGGGACCAAACCAATTTGGGCCATAACTCTGAAATGGAAAAAATAATAAGGTAATCACTGTTGATGTGAATCAAAATAATGCTTTATTAGCACTAATTCACGTATGATCTTCATTAACACATATTTACAGAAGTCAAGGTTGCCAATTCAACATTTTTGAGTATGTTTATATTTTTTTATATTTTTACTACACATTTGTATGAAAAATGGTATTGCATCAAAACTTACACTTGATAAATTTAAACAGTTTTTGGGTTAATTTAAGCATAAACGTTTGAAATAGTAATCATATGAGATGTTAGAAGAGTATTATATACGCACGTCTTTTCTTCCGCCCTTCCTGTTCTTCCTCGCAGTCCACCTTGACCTGCTCGACGATATCTTTCCCGTCGCAGAACTTCTGCACGTTTTCAGGTACGACGCCACTGTACGGAACCTCCTCAAAACAGTCGCCCTCCGCGGCCACGGCATTGGGCTGTAATTGGGATAGGTCTTGGCACGTGACGAATCATGCGAAAATGGATCTTATGACATAAGCCAACAGTAGAGCTGTAGACAAATTTGCTTAATCCCACAGTCTGGTAAGAAGCTATTCAGCCTGCTATAAAGGGACGCCAAGTTTTGTAGTAACGTATGTAACCATGGTCTCATTAGCCGACAGGCTATCTCGTGACCAGACTGCGCGATTGCATGACGCGGCTCATATCAATATGTGCAGGCATATGGATTGAACTGTCAATACAGTGGTTATATCTTGTCTGGATAGCCAATTGTCATATCAGTCTTTACTGCTCATATGACATTTTGACTTTCAAGGATTACCTACGTATCCCTACACTTGCCTTACTTATAGGTTGGTTATTTGTGGGTATACGGAATATACATCAGTAAGAGATGGAAATTGAAACGAGGAATCATCAGATGTTAAATTTCCTTTCAGAGTAAATGAAATCACATAAAGTAGTAATTATTTAAGATGCTTTATATGTTATCGATAAGTATAAAAATGAAAATTGGACTAGTTAAACGCATTGGAAAGTTGACCTATACAATTTCCAATTACTAAACTGTTTTACGTATAAAGCGTGTAGAGTAATGTCACGCTGAAGGGAATACTAGCATGCGACGTTACTTATTGTTTAAATAATTCGAAATGATTGTGAAAATAACGTGTTAACGGAAATCTATAATATTGCAGTTTACTACACATATTTCCTTTGTTAAAGTATTTTTTCTTAAGGCTTTTTTAATATAATTGTATGGTGATTCTTATTTTCATTTAACATTGTAATTACTGTTGAATTATTACATAAGAACAGACTTTTTTAAACAAAAAAATATTATAAAAGCGGAAAGTGTCGTCCCTGATAAGCTTGTGCGGACTGCAGAGGCTAATCTAGGATGACACTTTACGCACATGCATAAAACCCCACTTTTACAGAGCACGGCCCATATATATTGAACGGTGTTCATGTGTACAGGCTTAGGGTAGGTCTATTTACAAGTCCGTCATTAAATAATTCTATATGATCAATCAAATGTGACCAGTAATTGAAAACTGATGTTTTACCTGTAAATTAATAATCATAACAAACGTATACATTCAAATAATGTACTTACAATTACATCATATAAATTTAATTGAGGTTAATCATGTCAAACAATACTTACGTCTACGATCACGCAGACATTTCTGCCTGGGTCGAGCACGACAACCCAGCCCTAAAAAGTTTAATTTTACAATTCAAATTTATGTTATAGCATTATTTAATGATAATACTTGTTATCATTATTTTAAATGTTAAGTACAGTAACAAATTTGACATACAATGAAAATACATGGAACACATAAAATAAGCAAATCAAGACAATGAAAAGGATGTGAAACTGTACGTACGTTCTCGTTGAGAATGTTCGATAGCAGAGCCCCACTGCTGTTATACAGCATAATGTTAGGCCCATCCTGTTTTGCCGAGAACTCATTGCCATTCTCATCCCTGAACATTGATGGTAGTGGCTCTGAAGGCTGTTATGTAATAAAGTGAGTATTCATGACGGACTTTGAAACAAACAAGCATTATACCTTTCTTAATGTAATGGTACTGTAAGCACCATTGCGCTTAATACTCACGTGGTAAGTTGTTCAAGTATTTAAAACAAATACCAGTGTGTAATTCTTGTGATTTTTGAATTTAAGTAAAAAAATTCACTAAACAGCATAAGAGATTACACTAGTTATAGTAAAACATGGACATTTGTATGTTATACAACCATAGCTTACAGAGCAAAACTAACCAACTTAAAAGGAAAACCGTTGTCATAGTTTTGCAGTTCTTCATTCAATACAAATGGATATAAATCTAAATGAAACTGCAAATGTATCAGCAGGGGATAACTATTATGAGCTCAATGTAATTGATATAAAGCAAAAGACGAATTACTAAAAAAAAACGTAGCATAATTAAACAACAAGATGCAAGTATAACTGAAAATAAAGCCTCAAAATATATCGTTTAGCAGTTAAAGCAAAACGGTGTGAGTGTTAACCGAAGCAGCATAACAAATTAACATTTCAAGTACAAACTACGGCTAACATACCTCATCGCCAAATACTCCCGCTACGATACACAGCAAGACAACCGCAAAGGGCAGCATCTGTAATTACAATCAACACGCATATTTATCCGACGAATGGAATAAAGGTTTACACATTTAGGCTTAACTTGATTATAAGGGTTCTTACAAGTTTTATTTTTTATCCCGCCATTAGATGAAGGATGCCAGCGAAAAAGGAGTGATAGCTATATTTTAAAATTGTCGTTAACTTAAAAAGCTGTTTCGCATTTTTTCAGCAAACCAGATAATTATATATATTTTGAAAATTGTGCCCATATATCTTAAAATAAAACAAAGACATCCACATGGTATGCACAAAACAATTACAACAAAACACAACTGAACTATGTAATGCATACAACATTATCATCCAACTCAAACAAGTACACCAATTGTTCACTTACTGTTTCAGTAAGAACTAGTCTGAAACTGAAACACAAATAGTTTTATCCTCAGCTTTTTATAGAGAACGAGTGGTATCGAAATACCCAATCATTGACGGGAATTTAAACTGATTTACTGATAGTCATGTTTACCACCAATCTGAATTTGAACAAGTTTGCTAATGGACGTACATGCACATTTATCCGGATCTCAATCATTTATATCACTTGTTGGCCGAAATTTGTGCTTGGTTTGCATGACATGTATGATTTTTCTCCTGGCTAAAGGAAAGCTAGTATCTATCATTACTTCACATTTGTTTCGTGCAAAGCATAATGCAAATGAAAACTTTTTAAAAGTCCAAGTGAAATGTACTCCTCGCGTCACTCAATGAAACTTTGTTTGAATGCAAGGAAGTCCGATGAGTTTGATGCAATTATACAATTTAACAAAATTAATTGCTGACACGAGATTGAGTTTGTTGCTTTGCAGTACATTACGGACGTATATTAAGAATCAGAACGATCCAATAAACGATATGATAATCATACCAGCGCATGCAATAATCGCAAGGTTTCAAAACGCCATTAATTGTTGTTTATATAAAATAAATTGTCAGGATCAAAATTCACATAGAATGTGAAGAAAAGACAAAAATCAAATTTTCACAAATACACATATACAAATCACGATCCAGCACGTCATTGATGACAGTGCCTTCGTCTTTCGTTAACCAATTTAAGCCTAGTGGAATCTCCAATCCTTCTAAATTGGATCAATTTATGTCCAATTAGGGATGTCTAGTATACTTATTTCTATATTCAGAATATTACTTACTGACATTTCTTTAAGCATCATGCGGCGTCTCATCTGGGTCTACGTTGTTTGCAAAGTCCTGTTTTCTAGACGCTAGGCATTAATGGGTTAAGCTATTTGGTGGCGGTGGTGGTCGTGTTGGGGACAGGTTTAGTGTTTAGGGTTAGGGTTAGGGTTAGGTTTTGACGGTTGTTAGAGAGGCTCAAAGAGTATGCAGTATGTGTTAATATTTATATTTGCTTCGAAATGATCACGTAAAACTATTATCTGATAAAGTACTATTCAGAAGATAAACACATGAAGTTCCATTCTTAAGCCTCTGTCTGCTGTAAAATTTTCATAGTTGAGAATGCGATATGGAATACAAAAGCCAACGACCTGTAAACAAATACAAATATTTAAAAGTTAATCTGCAACTGTATCAATTCGTTTTAAAAACCGGCTCGCGTGCACGATGGCTTATTATTTCTCATAGTGTGAAATGCTTTTTGGTGACAGGCAATATATACTTTAAAACAATGGAAAGTTTAAACTAGTCAAAAATAAACTAGTAAAATGAGAAACATGGCTTTATTTTATTTCATTAACACATAGAGGAAACATACTTAAAACACTTTAGTTAACATAAACAAAAAGCAGTGGTATCATCGTTTTGAAATTATCTTTTTATTATGAATAATTGAAACGGAAGCTGTAGCGAAAGGAGATATATATAAGCAGCTAATGTCCTGATTAACGGCAAATGACCAATTGCTAAAACAGCAAATCAAATGTTACGTAGAAAACACGTTATACACTTTGCTTCAATACGAATATTTATTTTTTATAAGCAGTTTCCTCAATAAAGTTGAATTGAATACAAACTTTAATGGTACAATGATGGATGTAGGTTTTTATTTGTTTGATGTTGTACGTTTTACGAACACGTTATACATCGTAAATGTGTTTATTTAAATATAGCTAAGTGGTGTCTGCTCAACATCAACGCCAAGTGCCCGAGGCAAGGGATCGAAGTTTTAAACAACCGGATATGCTTGTTTGTATCTTATGTATCCGCCTATAATGTCCTCGTTTACAGACAAAACCTTGCCTTACTTATGTAACCTGCTGTATCGACTACATCACTGTCAAACCCGTATTGCTTTATCCAAATACATTATCTACATGTACGCATCAACACGCACAAACCTTAAGAAATAACAAACGAGAATGTTGAACGAGTTGTGAAGCATGTGTCATACGCACTATTATACAAATTGAGTTACAAAACAACTAAAATGTGTTCGCAAACGGACAAGATTAAAACAAAGATTTTGAAGCTACTAATGTGAAACTGCTTTCAGCAAATTACATTGATATTAATCAAGATTTCACCACGCTGTGTTCATGCTGTTAAAATTGTATGTTGTATTTGAATTGCTGATCGGTATGTTCTTCTTTGATAACATTTCCTGGGGTACATCGTTTGACTACTAAATTCACTTTTAAGTCTTGATAAAGATAAAATGGTCACATTTAGCAATGAACAATTAAATTAAACGTCAACACCTTTCGTGCACTTCTAATATTGTATCCCATACAAGAAGAAAGAAAATTATTGTGTTATCCTATGTGCTAGTGTAAATAGAGAGTATTGACAAACTGCAGTTAGTTTCCATGACTCAACAAAGCGGGTTGGTATACATAACATATGCAAGCGCATTCAGAAAGCAAATAATTTAGAGAGAACAAAAAACAATTTCAAAGCACGCCAAGGCGGGACATAAATTCCACACCCAGCACTTACTGTAACACATTTCAAATAAATGGTTTATAATTTTTATGTTAGTATATTTTGATTATGAGTTATCTATCGTATTTACTCCAATTAATACAGCAGCAATACAAAAAGATAAACTTTACCTGAAGTGAGGCTTTATTGTTAGCTCTGATTTCCATGACTTAAAATGTCGCTTTTATATTTGCTGACTTTGCAAACATAAGGGTCTAGTCAGCCATATAGTACCTGTTTACAGAAGTGTCTTTAACTAAGTTGTAAGAGATCCACACTGTTAATCATAGATCACGTGGTAAGGGGAACTTGACATAGATCCAACGTTCTTAAAACGTCTTTCAAAAGCCCTGTGTAAACGGTGTTGCGAACAAAAATATTACACAAACTTTAAATTTGCTTGTTAACATATTAGTTAATAAAAATACTCGACTCGAATATGTTCTCAAACGTAATGTAGTTTATAATGTATCGACACGTTAATAGATTGCGAAGAGAAGTTATATGCCACCACAGAGCTTTTATATTTCCTTTTACATGCTAAAATGCGGCGGTACCAACTTGTTGTTTCCAAAGTAGTTTTGCTGTTTTAGTGGGTGTCGATTTTTACACTGTCAGTGAACGTTGTAATATAAGTGCGAACAGCTAGTAAGGTGCGGTAATAGCATACTGAATAGCGAAACCGTTTTGATAAAATAAATACTTTTCACTCCAACCTTTGCTTCATATACAGATTATCAATCGAATTGAAGATCCAAAAAGGACCATCGCGAATAAAAAGAGAACATAAAGACAATAGAGCAAGGAAATAAAGAACATAAATACATTATTAGATCGTGTAAGTTTAGCAAGCATCGACCGAATAAGGCATGACAGAATTGTGGTGCAATTGGGACAACTGTTTAAGAATTTAGGCTCTGTGATCAGATTAAGTAAGAAAAGTAAACACATTGTGGAGTAATGTTGCCTTTAAATGGAGCTGAACTTTTTGGTTAATTTGATAAGCTGCAATGTTCGTAAGTATGTTACGATTAACACAATGTCTATTGAATAAAGTATTTCATATTCTTATAAACCATGATGGTCTAACACTCAACATTCGATATTGCATTTATGTGGGGTATATTACGCTTCAAAAATGTTCTTTATCTGTTCGAATGGAAGGTTGCTTATTTCAAGAAGATAACATCCAATCCGTTATATGACTTTGGCAACAAATTTTTATACTTACACACACATTTTTTTAAAGAAAAAAATAATTTTGGAGACTATATATCGGAAAGTTTATTAACCACAGTACATAAGCATGTTTACATTTTATATCGTTTCAAGACGCAAAATAAATGTACCGAAAATTGCCTACTTTTCAAGCCTGGGTCACACACAAGTTATATTTTATTACGTGTGGTATAGCCTTGGGAACGCATATAATATTCGACTTGTGATTATGATCATGCCGGTTGATGGCGCCTACGTATCCCACGTACCGTTGGCGAGTTCGACTTATTTGAAAGATGAACACTATGCGTATCTTTGCGTCAATGGCGATGCGATGTGTAAATATTTCATGCGCAACCCTCTTCAGTCGACACATATGTTGTCGCATCGACTGGCGACAAAGTATTGGTGAAAACATACATCGGTGACGCAGAGTATGGCTCAAATTGGGCTGCGTTTTCTGGCTTCCTCCTATAAGTCCACGGTTAAGCAGCCATCGTTGGTTGATTTGATAAAAAAGGAAATTGTTTTTAAAGAAATAAAAT
This sequence comes from Dreissena polymorpha, assembly GCF_020536995.1. NCBI lineage: Eukaryota > Metazoa > Mollusca > Bivalvia > Myida > Dreissenidae > Dreissena > Dreissena polymorpha. The sequence continues at coordinate 38,180,280 of NC_068362.1, read as the reverse complement.
AAATGGAAAAAATACCTGGACAAAAATAAATCGAAAGTGTTTTTGAAATGTATTATTTAATCATAAAAGGTGATTAAATTATTCATCTACTCGAATTCCCAATTTAGAACGGACAACTTTGCTCTACTTCTGTCTTGTATGAATCATTAAGTTTGAAAACAATTGTAATTTTCGCGAATTACGAGATTTGTTTTGTTAAATGCATTAAATGCCATATTTTCATGATAAATATCATTGCATGATGAATGTGCGTGAGACCATGTGTCCGCATTGCAAATCATTATTTGACATAAGCATATGCACCGATTCAATCGCATGTATTGATTTATTCGTTTTGTAATTGAATTAACATACAAAGTCCTTTTCATCAAACATTTTTTTAATTCGTATGACCATGGCTGCGATGAATATGTCAGCTCTGTGAACACCGTTAAACCTTTATATTAATTCGCGTTATTTATAACTTTTATTTGAAAATGTGCGATTTATTGTTTATAAAGTTAAAATCTGCGCAAGCAGTATGATATAGTTGTGTGACCTTTATCTTTGAGCTAGGGATTAGTTGGGATACGGACCATACGCACGACACGCTTGCGCGACACTGTGATCATGTGTGGAAATGTAATTCAAAATTTTCGACATATGACGAAGTTAAGGGTAAGCATCCTTATCCCCATTTCGACGGTTGACCTTTAAGTATTACCATGACGTTTGATTTAATGGAATGGTTAATCACAAGGCGAATATTTGTTGTTGTTTTTTTTAATTTATGTGATGTCTGAAGGTAAACTGCTGACAATCTGTATTTGCCCAAATGTAAACTTAAACACAGGTATTACATACGGTGTGAAGTCGCTTCTTGGAGAAAATTTGAAAATTTGTCGAGTCATTTTTAATTGCGAAATGATGGATGGAATAAAACATTGAAAAATATATGCTATGTCAAATTTTGAACTTAAATCACTAAGATTGATCTTGACATTTAAGTAAGGGAAGCAGGTCTTACACGAAAGTCTCCGTCTCCTTATGGTGAACATACGTATAAATGTAATTTGAAATTTCACGATCATTGATGAAAGAGTAGTCGAAACAAGCTTTACCAGATTCAAACTGGACTGGGGACTTTTCAAAGATTTTAATGCACCAGATAGTTCATGTTGTAAATGTTCTTTAACCGTGTTATATTGGAGTTGCTTTGACATGATATTAATCGGTCTTCTATGTTAAGAAAAATTGACATCAAATTTGACCTCTGGTTAAATTGGAACTGTCATCGTTATTCCTCAAATACCGACCAAGTAAAGTTTTCTAAAGGGCCATAAACATTGCAGCGTTAATAACTTTGTTTAAACCAACGCAATCTTCCAACGTATCCTTTTGTGTATGTTAATACTTAATACTATAGTCTAGATATGCCCGAGAAAAAATGCACGAAGATTCACACAGGAAAAAATAAACTGTTAATACAATTTCAGCTAAAAACATTCAAAAGGAAAATACATGTAAACATATGAAAGAAGGAGTTATAGTTCTATTGAACTGCACTTTCCCATATTGAGACCTTCCTGGTTATTTAGTACAAAGTTGACACCACTGTTACGGCTCTTGTGATTTTCACATCCCATTAATATGTTTACCTTTAAGAGTTTAATTTTATATATTTTATACTTTTCAAGATACGAATATAAACAAAACAAATCAATACAGAAACATAAAAAACGAAATTACTTTACATGTATGGAAGCATGAATTGTAACAATAACTAAGAAATTCACTGATTAACAATGGGATTCAGATTTTTCTTACTGCAATATATGAGTATTTAAAAATGGTTCAATTATTCAACTAAATTTTCAACAAATATAAACAAAATATGTATTCTAATCTTCGCGTTTTGCTCGCTTTTGATTAAATACGAAATAAAATGCAATAGTTTCTCTTGACTTTTGATGTATGAAAGCCGTCTTAGGCCGACGGCCGTATAAAAACAATAAAGGCTAAATTACCTTATTGAATCGATTAGTGGGCTATTAAACTAGCGTGCCCCTCCTCTTGAGATTGGAGTCTGTATGAATAGTTTATTTCTTTACACTTATACCGAGTGGGATAATGGCTTGGGTGAAACCCAGCTATAAAGTGTCAAATTGTCACATCTATTTTTGGGAATATGCTCCGGACAAAAACAATAATATTCACAAAGGGCATGTTGAAGGAGAACACTTTAGTTCGATGCCATCGGCATTAGTATTTGAAGATATGTATCAATTTGTTTAAATGACAAAGAAAAGTGTTCAGTTACATTCTACTTGTCGGTCTGTCTTCTGGAGCTAAAAAGGCCTAACGTTTTTAATAGTTAACGTAAGATGAAAAATTTGCTATGAACAGTAAACATCATGAGGTAAAATGCCTGTAATGTTGAATGTTTTATGTTGAACATTGTTGAACAACGAATGGAGACAATTATACATGTAAGTACCAGGGTGATTCCAGTTAATGCCCCATTAGTACGTACCTTGTCCAAAAACATAAACGGCGGACATATTTCTATCATGTATATAAACAACTTTTAAAAAGTACCTACAGTACTACTGTAGGATCCCAGAGCATATATCACATCACCATAAATTATTATAACATTTGCACCCCGTTGAATTTCATTTTCGTAAACTTATGTTGATAAGCAAAATAGTAAATAAATAAAAAAACAACAATGACATAACAATCATTACGTTTGAGTCAAACGTGAAGGATGTGTGGTTCTTCGTAGTGAATCGGTGAACATTGTTGACGCCATGTTCGATTTCTGGGTAACATAATACAATTACGAAATGTTTGATGATTTTTATGACTTCTTTGCCTCAGAAAGCTTAGCATAAACACCATGACCATCATATTTGTTTGGATGGTTACATCATATATAATCATAAATACATTTTGGCGACCATCTTGCCGGAAATATTGGGCAAAAACAAGGTCACATTTCGGTGAATTGTAATGAATTTACCTTCTTTCCTACTATTTTCCTTTAAAATACCATTTTAGCAATTGTGTTGAGGGAGTAAACATTATTAATTGCATGACTACGATTTCGTTGAAACATACTGCTTTTTGCAAAGTAAGTACAATATTTGTTTAGCAAGTTTAACCCACACACAGTCACACATATATACTATGAATGCTTCAATGAATGCTTTACTATAACTATCATTTTTTAAACCTTTTAAGCACAATAAACTCTCTTATTGTTTATGTTGTGGCATTCACCAACATTATGATTGAATAATTGTCATTGGATATTGAAGATTATAATTTGTGGCATAACCAGGCTTGTGTATGTACAATTATATGTGTTTTGTTATTTAAACATACGGTGTGATTTACTATCACATTAAGTTGTGTCCAATTGTGCAAAGTCAAGAGTATAACACATAATAGCACCTGCCTTCGGTTTAACACTTTCAGTGCTGGAACCAAATTTTGAAGGCGTTTGCAAACAGTTTGGATCCAGATGAGACGCCACAGAACGTGGCGTCTCATAAGGATCAAAACTGTGTACTATAATTATAGTATTCTTTGAAAAAATCAAAGAAAATGCTTATTTTAGAAATTCAGCAGACAACATGTAAGCAGACGACACATTTCCCATTATGCAAAGGGTTAATTTATTCAATATATATTACCAAATCGGTTGATCACATAATAACTCCCCGTTTTTGCTGAAGTATTGGTATTACATAAATGTTATACTATTGAGTATGTATGCATGACTTTAACTTACAGAAATATTCTTCTTAAATTTAAATGAAACTCAATTTCATTCTATTAATTATGATTTGAAACGACACTGTAAATTTTCAATATAATGGACGTTGAATTCCGATCTTAAAGACATAATTAATACAATATATAGGCACAGTTTCTTACCTAGTCTATTGCGTTGTAATTGTTTAAGCATGAATAGTAGTGTAGACTTGTGGTTTTCATCGGGAGTTACTCAATCAATCACAACCATAAAAGTACATTCCATGCGAAATCGTTTTGACAAGTAAAAGTACTGGCCGACAAGCTTCATTACAGTACGTGTTGTACAAATGACTACCGATGCGACAAATAAAGCACAGGCCAGCATTTTATATGCATGTTATTCAAATACCATAATTGAAGATTTCAATGTTGTTCACTTTTAAAACATATTGAAATCTTTATGATACGCGTTCACCGGGCTACTGAATACCCGGGTTATGTTAAAAAAGAAACATAACATGTGTTACCCTGGCATTCAAAAGAAGTAAAAACTACTAATAATGCTCCTAATATAAGTGGTATGTACTGTTAATTTTAAATAACCCACATAAACGTCGTGGGGCGTACTAGTAATTTTATATAACACACATGCTCAATCGTGTCTCCTTCAAACGTTACCGTATTTACTTGATATCCTGATGAAATTTGATTTTAAACAACTTAGAAAATGAAAACAAATATGTTAACAAAACAAGTTGCTTTTAATTAATCCTTGTCCGTGGTTTGACAGGAAATACAATTTATTGAACAATCCGAAAGTTTCGTTCCAAAGAGTCATTTTATTGGTATTTTAATTATTTCATATACCAAATATAGAAACTAGGTCACTGAAAATTGTGACAATGTGTCTTAATATCATGCACATAAAAGTAGGGATTGCGTGACATCGTGTATGTAAAATTAAAATGTATGACTTTTAGACTGTACACAATTAATATGCAATTGAATTAACTATGATTACTTTTATGTTCAGATACTATTTCTTATGAAATTTTGTTCTTGATGTTATTCATTAACGTTTAAAATGTGTGTTATATTAATACGGTAATACACAGCACGTTAGTGTTAGCGTTCAATATATAAAACATTATGTAGCTTTTTGTAAACCATTCACTACTTTGAAACGCATCCGCGAGGCAGTCAAAAAAGCAGACAAACCGATTTATCATTTGTACAAAGAACATACATACACTTTGAAAGTTCAATCGTTTTTAAAGTACAAACTCAGTAAATCGAAACGACTGAAATGAATTCAGTGTTTCAAAATGTTAACTTGTATTGCTTAAATCTTTAAATAGCCTGTATCATTAATCTTATGAAGATATGTAAGACAATGGGTTTTTGTTTTATTGCTACTTTGTAGCTGACTGTTGGTCCCTGTGAATAACGTGTCGCGAATGTACGTGAACCAAATAGTGATACCTTTACGATAAAGTATCAAGTTAAGCGTTTAAATGTTTAAATAGTAAAACCTAACATATAGTTTTTAAAGTAATGCTTTGTACGAATATAAAAAAGTCTTTAGGTACCTATAACTTATTATCAATGAGTGGCCTTAAAGTACACCTTTGTCTTACTAACCGATTACAACTTAAACGAGGACTGACAAGAGCAGGTATAAAACATGATGTTTGATATTTGAATAATAATTTAAATAAACTTAAAATAGTTGAAAAACTCAAACATCAACATAAAGAAACAAAATTCATTTTTATTTTGGCATAATGACATTAACGCTATAAACGTGTCTAATAATCTAAAATAATCTATAAATTTATGAACACATGATACATAGATGATGTTTGCTATGTATAAAATGTCTTCAAGTACACAGAGGGGAGGTAACCAGTGCAAGATTGCTGTGCATTGTTCGTCTACTGGTTCTGATATGGGAGGTAACCATGGTAAGAAATTTGCTTGACATTTATATGTTTGCTATTTCTTAAATTGGGGCAACCTATGTGATTCGAATTCAGGAGCATATTTGTTACATCCTACAACTGGGTTAAACAGGCTTAAACTGAATTAAACCTTAAAATTATAAGCGTTGCAACTGAAGAACTAGAAGTGGCGCGGCAGAGACCGACGCGTATCCCCACGCCGCATAGATGCTATATTAAAAGACAATTTTGAGTGGGCAAGGCTGATGTTGGTGGGGGGTGTAATTTGGACATGGATGATCGAGATAGACCGTGTTGTCATGTAAGATGTTCAGTATTAATTTTGAATCCAATTGGTGAATAAATGAAGAAGTTATGTTAAAACAAAGTTTTGGGCTCCACCCCAACCCCCATTGTGCTCTATCTCCTCCTACACTATTAGCACTATAAACTTGAAACTCTCATACATGATAGCTATGAGCATATGTGCGTCGGTGCAGTATTTGAAATTTTGATCTGACCCCTGGGTCAAACGTTATTATCATGTGCGTCGCATGTTGTTAGTAAAATTAGTTTCATTTCACCCAGTTATTTACCCATAACTTTTGACCCAGGGGTCAGATAAAAATTCCAAATAGCTCACGGTCGCACATATTCTCATAGCTATCATGTGTGTAAGTTTCAAGGTTCTAGTCCTAATAGTGTAGGAGGTGATAGTGTCCAGGACAGACGGATAGACGGCGGAGATCAATACAATATCCCCACGCTTTTAAAAGCGTGGGAATAATTATCACATTTCATCAATGTGACACAGATTTGTGAGTGTTTGAATTTGTGTCGTTTCCACCAATGTGTAACTAACATTATGTTATTTAGATTGATTGTGTCGTTGATACGCGTAAGTTATCGCGTTCTCGCGCACTATTATTCTTATTCTACATTTAGTGTTAATATATGTATCCCGGAAATATGCTGGTACAAATAAACATGACCCATTTTTAATCATTTCACGATCACACACCGTATCAACCGTTATTATTGGTTGATATAATGCACCAGCGTTGTTTGTACCGGGGTGTTGAGTTGGTCTTTCTTAACTCGTGTTTTTCCGGGATCAGTCTATTCATAATGACTATGTAAGTCGTTACCACTGGTCGGTTATCTAGTTCAACCAGCTAATTGATTTGTTAACGGGAGTCATCAGAACAGAACAAAACGTTGGCACGAGGAAATTGTGTATAATCACTTTATAAAAGTAACTTGTTTGTTAATTGTAGTGTCGTTCCTGTCATTCTAGGGCCTGTCAGTTTTGAATTATGAAATACCTTTTTTGATGAATATCTTATCTCATTATGTCGGCCTTTATGCCGGTCGATGGGCGGTAACGCAATCGAAATACCTCGATTTAATTACCAGCAGGCAATAGTTGAAACTATTAAAATACACAGTTAAATAATATCTCGTCTCTTGGGTTTGTATTTACAAACAACGTTTCCAGTAACAGACCTATTATCACGGTTATTTCAATTCACCTCCAAGTGCTGAGTTCGACTAATTAAGTTACAAACAACTGGTCTTACTGACGACTTACTGCGCCGACGGTATAGGTTTTTTTTCCTCAAATTTTAGTCAGACTAGTCGAATTTGTGGACCCTATTTGATTAATATTGAAAGGTAACAAGAAAGTTTTCAGTTTGGAAGCGCAGCATTTTTTACTAAATCATATGAACATTTTTTAAAGGGCTTCCTGTGTTTTTAACACTTAATCAAAACTTATATTTATTTTGACCGCTTCTAAATCGCCACCTGTACGGAGATTTATTGATAAATGTAAAAGTCGATTTACATACAGAAGTACTTCTTATTGTCTGAAACATTAGAAAAAACCAATAGTTGAATCTGTTCTACATTGTATTATACATAAAAAAACGTTTTAATAACTGCTTTTTTCTAGCTTTTTTGGCAACGAAACACATAGATGCTCGTGAATGCTATGTTATCATTATAATATATTATTAAATTTATAAAATTGTCTTTTTAAGAGTCCTTATGTCTATAATATCGTTTATATTTATAATAATACAAATACAAGCAGGGAATGCAACACATGTAGCAAATTAAATGCAGAAAATGGATACTGATCTCCCTTTTAATTATATGTTAAAACGAGTAAGACTTGTTTTAATTCACAATGAATGATTAACTTAAACTAGGTCATGTGTGCAACATGCTTAAATTAATGCATGCTTTAACCACCAGTTATGGTTGTCGTGGATTGTAAAAATGTCAAATGGTTGTCGTGGTTTGCACACATGTCAAACGAAGTCTTGCAAATGTGTTAGTCCGTATTCAACCATACACCGCTGAGTTAGATTTTATACAATTATCGACAGGATACAACTTTCATCGGTTGCAGCTATGTTAGGCACTGAATATGGCGTGGCGTATACAGCTCTGTTAGACTAAATTTGTAGTCTACTTCTTTTCAACGCCTGTGTTTGCCTACGTGAAATGGACTGCGTTAATGCCTCGATTATCTTTTATTCATGTACTGCGTTTTTTATTACATGGAACCAATAATACATTTGACGTTCAAGCACAAATTATTACACTGGGAGCCAACTATGGCAGGTGTTTGATTATTTCCGGCGTGTAGGCTACTTTTGTCGAACTGATGATATTGGCGTCCAAGCTTGTTTTGCTGATAGTTAGGTCGGCAAAGAGAAGTATTCGTTCAGAATAGTTAATACATACGAAAATAATTTATTGGTAAATTGCAAGATATATGGAACTTGGACATACGACCACGTATTTGTACTCTATACTCGAATGTGTTCATGTGCGTATATGCGTGCGTATAGAACCGAGTGCGCAGTGTTTGTGCTGTGTGCGCCCTTGTGAATGCATGCTGATTACGATTGTACCAAAATATATTCACTGGGGCGCTTTAATCGGAGAAAACCCTGACCGTCAAATATATGAGCAAAAACTAAATTCACATGCACCGAGTGGCGTTGAACCATGTCCGTCAATGTGAAACGAGAATGTTCCCAGCACAACTGTAGCTTTACAGCCACGCGATAGTCAAATATTGCCCGACACAGTGATCAAATACTAACAGATGATAATCGATTTGAGAACTTATAATTGTAACCATACAAAATTATGAACTTTTTTACTGATTACCAAATCATTAATTTTCTTGAACAACAAAGATAAGAAAAGATCAGATAAGAAAGTTTAAGTCTCATCATCATGTACATAGTAAAACATATACACAATAACTTTAAAACACGGTAAATAAATGCCATTCAAAACTGAGTTATAAGAGACTATACATATTCTTAAATAAAACTAAACGATAATAGCTAAAACTGTATGAACATATTTCACTACTACAAATAAGAATTCTGATCAAGTTCTCAACTTCAAATAACGGTTTTAATTAATACAAAATATATAAGAGAGAGATAAATCTTAGATCTCATTGCTATGGGTGTTGTAAAGATCATTTTGTAAATCTAGTGCCAAATATAACTTCTAATTAGATCACAAAATTGAACAGAATTAAAGGTGCGCAAATTTTACAAATTAGTAATTGTGAAGAAGTGTAATGTCTACAAACAAAAATAAGATGATATAAGGATGGTTTAGTGAGTATGGTAGTACTATGCAACAAGAAAGGAATATATTCTACCCCATAAAATTCATGTTATACAAGCGTTGGATGTATACCGTCTTATGAGATTTGAAAACTTGATATTTAACACGTATGCTACAGCTGTTATAATACAATGTTTCATATTATGATACCAGAAGCAGCTACCATATCTATATATCCCGGTAAAACACTCAAAATCATGCAAAAGAAGGGGAATTCCATCTGTATTTATGAAGGGGAGATGCTAACATTTTACTCCTTAGCATTCAGTGTATTATCCTTCAAAATTTAAAAGACACGTCCATCTTTAAGTGACTGCTTCTTGTATGTGACTAAAATAACCATGACTATCTAAAAAAATCTTATTTAATTAACATTATTTACACATTTTTAAAACTTGATCTCATTAAAAGATCAAACTCTACAATACAATTTTCTTTTTCTTTCTACTAGAATATGATGGCAGGCTTTGGCAGATAAATACACAAGGTTTTCGTCACTAAACATTCTAACCAATGTGTCGTCATCTGATAAATTATCATAATTCGCAAACATATTATCGGGTGCAGAGACTAAGTATTTTCATTGATTGCTAAATAGCGGACAATCAAACAACACATGCTTTTCATCTTCAACATAATCAGGACAATTCAAACATTTTCTATTTTACACATTAATATTTTCATAGCGACCTGCTTCTATTCTTAGTGGCGCTACACCACACCTAAGCTTTGTAAAAGCAGATCTATATTGAAATGGCATATTACACATACAATGGTTTTCTGTACAATACGGTGATTAAAATTGTCTGTAAGTTCTTAATTTATTACCACTGTTTCCTCTTATAGCATTGTGCCTCTCCAACAATAGCTTCCCCTTATTCGTTTCGATATCTAACAATTTCCGTTCCAACATTGATATAGTAGGTTTAGCATTTCCAATACTGTTTTCTAATATATGAGCACTATTAATTTTTGATAAAAGTTTCTTTAGTCTCTAACATTGCAGGCTTTGGACCTCATATTTACAGAATTATTAATTCTGATTATGGGCCATATCATTTAATCGTATAGTTTTGTAAATGTAGAGTAGTGAAAACCACCAAATGCCTTACTTTTTGATATAACAAGACCAAGTGCCCTTGAAGCAAACATTGCAACAGATTTAGCAATTTATTATAACATAAATGTTCATTCAATACAACACCAAGATACTTGTAGCTATGAACAATATCCAGCTTCTCGGAATTAAATTAAATATATGTTCAGTTTTACAGATACTGCTGGCTCTGAAGTAAACAATATTAGATTGTTCACAATTGACAGTCATTTTATTTTGACTACACCAAATAGCTAAAGCATTTAACATGGTTTGAAGGTTCTGGGCAATTCTGCCAACAGAACTATATCGTCAGCATAAAGCAAAATGCATATTTTTCTTTCTCCAGTACATACACTTTTGTCTAAATGATTCATATACATAACTAGATCATTAATGTACAAGTTGAACAGCATCGCAGATAATGGACAGCATTGTTTTAATCAACATCAAACCATGATGTATAAAACTCGTTCAGGCGTACACAGCACCTACCATCATTATATAATGATGTTATTGCCTGGATCATTCTACCCCTTATCCCCACCTGCTGATGCAACTTATTCCACAGAGATTAACGGTCTATGAGATCATACGCTTTTCTAAAATCTATAAAAGCAGTAAATGTTTGTAACTTCTTAAGCTTTCATGTTACAATAATACTTGTAAGGGACTGTTTTGATCAATTATACTTCTACCCTTCATGAAACCATTTTGTTCGTCACATATAATATTATTACTCTCGGTCCTCTTAACATGTATCAATCTATTATTTAAAACGGAGCAGTATATTTTATACATTGACGGGACCAATGGTACGCCTCTGTGGGATAAAGGGTCTCGTGGATCCGATGTGGAGGATTTGGGGACCGGAGTAATAATACTTTTCGACCATGCTGAAGGTACAGTACCACTTAAGAAACATCTATTGAAAAGACTATGTAGCAAGGCTAACGCAGAGTCATTTTTGAGTAGTTCACATGGTACGTCAACATATCCAGGTGCTTTACCGGATGCAGTATATAAAATACATTTCAATAACTCATCAATAGATATCATACTATCAAGTTGTTCATTTTCTTGATAATCAATTTTATTAGCACCAAAACAGTCAGCATACTTATCAAAGCCATTTGTTGCATTGTTCATAGGGTTAATTAGACCTTCGAAATCAGAGCCACTTATTAAGAACCGCTCTGGATTAGAAATTATGGATCCATCCGGCACTTATACTTCAAACGGAATGCGTTTTAATCGTTCACTTCCAATACCAATATTTCCAATACTTTTCCTAAACATTATATATATTTATATTTATTTAGCTGGTAGAT
>NC_068362.1:38128506-38163506 GCF_020536995.1 Dreissena polymorpha | reverse complement strand
AATAAAAGATGACAAATCATGATTTCACGGTTGCATTCGTTGTACTCGAAAAGATCTATGAACGTTTGATACTTGAATGGCCAAACGATACACGCGGAGTAATTTAATGACGATAATTTATTTTTGTCGTAAATAGTTTAACAGATGAACATTTTTCTGCTTTAGTGATCGTATACCGACGTTATGTAGGCAGATATAAATACTACACAATGCCATTTATGAAGCGATCGATAGCTAAGAATTTCAAACTATATAATGCATGTTGATTAAATAAAAACTATGTACCAATCCACAAATGGAATATCACTTAATAACTGAACATCTGCGGGCGGAATGCAGTCAACAAATTATGCGTAGTGTACATTACATATTCCTCAACATTTATCGTTATATTAGGCGATAGTTACCTCCTTTTTGCGAAGAGGACACGGGAATTAGAATTTGTTTGCATATTATTGTTAATGGTAATATGATAAAACAATACGTTTACATATTATTAACCACTCAAAGAAGGATGTTTATAAATCGAATTGAGATAAGACTAGGTACAGGGCATTGCCATTTTAATTAATATATACATTATGGATTCTGCTTCTGGATCAGACAACATCCACATGATTCGGATGTTATAACTCAGCGAAATAAAAACAATATACAATTTAAGTGTTTTGTGAGTATTCAGCGCCAAAACACCCCCCAACTTTAACAACAATAAAACAATCTGAAAAAGTAAGAATCAGTAAAAAGGAGATAAATTTGATATATCATAAAGAGCCATTGTTTAACTTTCGTTGAAAGTGCATAATTATGACAGAATCTGTGTTATTTCTTTTTCAAAGAAACGGATTTTGGGGCCATTGGAAACTTATTGTTGAATTAAAACGTGAGAGACCTAGTTATTACTAAGCGTTGTTGAAATCTGCACAAATGACTCAGATAAACGTATTATTGTGGACACCAACTACATTAAACACGTATAGAACTGAATGTTATTTTGACATATGCAAATTGTTTTTGTTTGCTTCTGCCTTATGGAATTTAAAATATGGATTATGACATTTTGTCGAGAAATATTGAAGTACATTGTCGATATATGCGTTGATGTCATTTTAATGTGCATCGAAAAGCACGCACTTATTTTTTTATGAAATGTGACAATTACTCGAAAGACAGAGGCTGTATGTATATTTATTTATATCATTTAATTGTGACTCTAGGTAACGTAAAATGGTAAATGTGACTGTTCAACGGAAAACACACAGGCTTCAATGTGAAGTGATGTCTCGGTCGACAACAAGTGGGACATTTAAACTGACTGTGCGCTAGAATACATGCAGCATGTAGCGCAAAAAACTCGAGGGTCTTGTCCTGGATATACAGGCTGCGGAAATATTAAGTCGCGAGGTAAATTCACCATCATCATAATCATCATTATCATCACCACCACCACCACCACCAAAATCATCATCAACCTCCTCCTCCTGTTCATCATCATTACCATCATCATAATTATCATTATCATCATCATCATCATCATCATCATCATCATCATCATCATCATCATCATCATCATCATCATCATCATCATCATCATCATCATCTTCATCATCTTCATCATCATTTTCATCATCATCATCATCAGCAGCAGCAGCAGCAGCACCGTCATCGTCACCATCATCATCGTCAACATCATCATCATCATGGCATGTCTTTTACAGGTCTATGTTTAGGGTAATGAGCACAGTTCAATGTCAGTACTTTGCCATGGTATGTCCTGTACAGTTCTAAGTTTAGGGTAATGGACAAAATTTAATGTCAATACTTTTCCCTGACCATTTTTTGCCCAAAATATATTTTTGTTAAATAACAATATTCAGAATATACACTTAATTAAAAAATCATTAAATTTGCACATTCACTAACTAAAAACTTGCCATGTATAGTATTTGCTCATGTTACGACTTGCAAATCAAGGCATCGATAATTATAAAATACAGGACGTAATATCGCTCACCTGTAGAATAGGGAAACGACAGGTTTCGAACGCAACACTGTTTGTAAAGAACCACAATATATTGTGAAGACGACATTATGTTACGTATAAGCCCTTGAGTTCAAACATTAGTTACATGTACACACAATTGCAGTTCTGATTTCCCAACCATATAAAAAGATGTGTAATGTGACAAAGTAGTCACATATGTTAACCTTTGGCAAATCCTTCATTCAAGAAGAAAAACACATATATCATCAATACTACAAAAGATACATAGGGGTTAATAGTTTATCTAAATAACTTACCTGTACTTTGCCTTTATGCACGTGTGAACTGTACCATCTGATAAATATTAATTATAATAGTTCGCGCTGTAAGGACAGTGCCTGTTTGTTTTGTCAGGGTTAGGTAGCGGATGGGATTGTTTTTCCTATAACTTAATTGATGTCAATTGGATCCAACCGTACATTGTCATACAAAGTATTTATTTACAGGTGTTCCTCTGAACCTGTGTTTGATGTTGTATATGGCCTCTCAATGTTTATTCTGCAACATTATAATATGTAGATTTTTATTTTGGTATAACAATACTTATCTTATCTCGTCAATAGTTTTTCGTTTCAATATATAAGGTATGCTAGATTCTGTGTAAAACTTCTCAGCCCAGATTTTGACCATATATTTTATTGGAACATATATGTTTACGGATTCACTCATGAAATCGAAAATATGTATGGCAGAACATTATAAGTAACTAAAAAATAAATATTTAAAACAAATTTAGGTTGCATTATTCAATACGTTGTGGTTTTGTACACGTTTTTGTTAAAGTTAAGATAATGTAACGGTCACAAAACAGTTCACCCACACCTAAGGCGATAAAAATGTTTATTCAAGACGCGTAATGTGAACAATTAAGCAAAGATGTACTGCACGATGTTACATGGCAAATATAACAGCTATTTGCTTTGCTGTGTTAAAAAGTTTTAAAAAAAGCAATTTGATTATTTAAGTCACGATAAATGTGTGACCTATATGTAAGGTCAGCCTTGACCCTTGTGACATGACTGAACAATCATTTTAGATGACCACTATATGATGATACATACCAAATATCAAAACTCTGTGACTTGCGGTTTCAGACAATATTTAGGTATTTACAATATAAATCAATATAAATCATGTAATCCCTAAGGCATGGTCAATTATAACTCCAGGGGCAAACTTTGGAAAGGACCTCTTTATGATGTTGCATACCAAAAAGCAAAACTATGTATGGATTTTTAAAAATGTTGTTCGTGTTATGTTATAATTTCAATGATAAACAGATCGGATAAGTCGTTTAAGTCGTATAATGTATCATAAAGTAAAAACAACAATCAACTTCTTACATGTTTACCTATAAATATACACACAATTATCAATTATAAATTATTAATTACCAGTGCATTTAAGAGTTAAGAAAATTTCAGATCATTTGATCGTTTTTAAAACTCGTTGCGATTTGCAACGAAAACAGATTAACATAAATCCTCAGTTATACATATTGTCAGTAGACGTGTGATGTTAGGAGACATCGCTTTTCGCTTATGTGAACGAGCATAACATTTAGATATCATTCACTGATTTATACTGCACATTACAGTGGTCGCTTGAAAAAAACAACAGATGTTTGCTATGTAGATTGCGAATAAAGAAACATCCTTAGAGCAGCTAGATCATAATTCAAGCCAAACATGTACAGCTCTGGAAAAGCATACTGGGAATATTTTCAGCGATCGCAGCTTTATAAAACAATTGTCACTAAGTTGATGGGTAATCTGATTTATTACATTTTTTCAAAAATCATCGTACATATGTGTTATTACAATAATAAGTGCGTGTTGTTAAGGTTTTTATAGACAGTAAACGGATTAATTTGCGGCAATATGCAAATGTCTTACTGAGCATGTACCCTAAATATAAGTAATCTTAAACCGATTATGTTCTTCTTTCTTAATTATGTGTTTTCTTAAAGTACTATAATGCCAACTTAATGTGAGTTTACATTGACTTTTGATATTTAACTCAAGCAATGTTGGTAGATACAAATAATATCTCATGAATTACCAAAAAAGGCGTATTTAATTCAAATACATGTGTTTCGAAATACAGATGCATTAATATAGAACCATAATATGCACATTTATCAAAGTAGACATGTGTATAAATCTTAACAATGTTTGGATTAAAATGTTAAATGTGAACATCTGCTTACGAAATGCAGTTATCAACTGTTGCATATATCAAAGAATATTTCTCTTTAAGAGCGATATCTGTCCTTTGCGTCACATGTGAAGAAGAACGTGTTTGCATATTATTGTTTATGTACTGTTTTGTTAATATGTATTGACAATACAATTAATATCAGGCGAAATGTTGCATATGTGCCCTTCTCCTGCACGGTTATGTGTATGAAGAATTGATACTCTATCCTGCTTGCAGATAGAACAGGATACAAATAATTCGTATGTTAAGCCTCTTTGACATGAATTGTATATAATTGTGTTGCTAGTATTCAGCACTAAAAACAACAGATTTGCTTGACATTGTGTCAGGGGCATTACCCAGGAGGGATGGGAATAAAAATTTGACATTACGTCCAGTTTTTAGTTAGATATTGACGGGCGTATCTTTTGAAAAATGACACTCTTAAACCACTAATATTGAATGTTAACCCCGTCCCGGCCGCGAAAGATTTTCACGGGCGAAAAATAATTATAATAATAAAAATAAACATTTTACATGCAATTATTTTTTTATATTCAAACACGTGAATATTGTATTTAACATAATAAATAAATCCTCATTAAAAGGTCATTATCATATGAACATATCCCAATCAACCATCTTTCCCAGAACGAGCCTCATTTGTGAGCTTCCAATGTACCACATCTGTCTGCAATTAATGAGCCGATCTGATAGGCATTTATAAATACCAAGTTTTTACAGACAGGATAAGAAAAATAGTCTCGGACTTTAAAAAGACGATTTGAACAGTAATTTTAAATAAAAGTCTATATAAATCGTTTACATGGAAGCTTTGGATGCAGAGGTCTTAGGCTTGAAGCTATGTTTTTCTTGAATATGGATGTTTAAATATGTTATTCGTCGCTATTATGTTCATTAAGTTTTCAATGGCAAACAGATCGCAATCAGTGGTATAATGTATCAAAAGGTTAAAAAATAGTCAACTTCTTATATGTTTACTAATAGAAATATAAAGTAAACACAATTATCAATAATTAATAACAAATTATCAGAGCATTTAAGAGTTAGGCAAATTTAAGATCATAAGATTGTTTTCTTATAACTCTTTGCGATTCGCACCGAAAAAATATAAATATTAAAACTTCATTATGCACATTGACAGTAAACCGGTTGGTTGTAAAAAGACATCAATGTTCGCTTGTGAGCACGAACATAACATTTATAAATCATTGAATGATCTATACCGCACGTAACAGTGGTCGCTTGTAAAATACAGGTGTGCATTGCGAGTATAGAATCATCCTTAAAGTAGCTAGATCGTCATTGAAGTCAAACATATACAGCTCTGGGAAAGCATACAAGGAATATTTTCAGGAAACTCAGCTTTATAAAACAATTGTCACTGAATTGATGATTCATCTGATTTATAACATTTTTATCAAAAATCATCGTACAGATGTGTTATTACAATTATTATTACGTTTTTTTCAGGTTTTGTTACACAGTATACGGTATCAAGTATTATGCAAATGTCTAACTAATGAATGTGTCCTTAACATAAGTTATCTTTAAACCATTATAAACCCTATCTTATTAATGTGTATTTTTAAAGTAATAATGTCAACTTACTGTGAGTTTATGTTGCTTTTCATGCTCAATCCAAGCAATGTTGTTTTGTTTTGCTCTTTTGTGTTGATAAACAAATGGAAAGGTTTCGTACTATTGGACTGGGACACTCTTCCACCACAAGGAAATGTCTGTATACACGGATGTATTCAGAAATGTGATTGCTTAGTCAATTGCCATATATCGTTTTGTATCAAAGACTTTCCGATAACCAATAAACATTTTTCCGGCCGGCAGGACCATTAGTCCCTTATTCGAGACAAGTGAACGGCCTTTAATTTGCTTGTGTAGTGTTCATTATCTTCTAAGCTTACAATAAATTTCCAAACATACGGTCAATGGGCCCGTAATATTAAATATCGCACGACACATTAAAGCCACGATACTATTATAAGACATCACACGACCCATTTAAGCCACAATGACATTTGTTAAACATTACATGACACATTAAAGTTACAATAACATTGATTAAACATCGTTCGACACATTTGAATAAATCAAAAGTATTAAAGTTTCAAACATCAACATCTGTTAACGTAATGCAGCCATCGAATGATGCGTAAGTACATAAAACATCTTAGAACCATTCTCTTTATATTCGATGCCTTCCCTATGCGAAGAGCTCATGTGATGAAGAACGTTTGTGCATATTATTGTTAAATGTTTCTGTGATTTTATATTAATGAGAATAGACAATACTATTGATATAAGGCGGAGTCAAGCACATTTTCCCTTCTCTCTCACAGTTTTGGGTATGAAGAAATGATACTCTGTCCTGCTTGAAAAAATAGAACAGGATCCAAATAATTTGTATGCTAAGCCTTTTTTACATATTTTTTTAATTTTTGTTGCTAGTATTCAGCGCTAAAACAACAGGATGTGTTTGACGTAGTGTCAGAAGCAATACTCATAAGGAGGAATAATAATTGGACATTTCGTCCAATCTTTAGTTAGAAATCTTTGTAAAATTGCAGTCTTAAACCACTACTTTTGGTTTTCGTCCGCCCGTGAAAAAGTTTCACGGGAGCCACATTATTATAATTATAAAATAAACATTTTACATTTCATTCAAAAACGTGATTAGCGTTTTTTGCATTATTAATAAATCCTCATTAAAAGGTGATATTATTTTGGCGAATATAGATTAGGCCGTTAATATGCCTCTCTAACCAAAGATATATGAACTTAATATGAAAATCATGAACATGTCCCAAATCTCCCAGTTTTCTCAGAAAGAGCCTTTATTGTTGGTGTCATTCCAATGTACCACATGCCAACAACAAATGAACCTTTCTGATAGGCATTGATAAATACCAAGTGTTTACAGACAGGATAACATTGACAATTAATTTATCTCGATTTTAAATTAAAACTAATGACTTGATACCGAACTGTATGAAATCTTGCTTAATACTTTCATGTAGATAATTATGATCAGATTAGGTCAGCAAGTTCATAGCTAATTGATTAAACGTCCTGTGAAATCTTGGCTTAATGAATTTAGGTTAAGTGTCGTTTAAGATTAGCCTGTACAATCCGCATTATGAAATTTTCCGATATTAAAAGATCTCTTTGTAACAAAAGTCGAGTCAAGGCGGAAAGTGTCGTCCGAAGATCTCTTTGTAACAAAAGTCGAGTCAAGGCGGAAAGTGTCGTCCGAAGATCTCTTTGTAACAAAAGTCGAGTCAAGGCGGAAAGTGTCGTCCGAAGATCGCTTTGTAACAAAAGTCCAGTCAAGGCGGAAAGTGTCGTCCGAAGATCTCTTTGTAACAAAAGTCCAGTCAAGGCGGAAAGTGTCGTCCGAAGATCTCTTTGTAACAAAAGTCCAGTCAAGGCGGAAAGTGTCGTCCGAAGATCTCTTTGTAACAAAAGTCCAGTCAAGGCGGAAAGTGTCGTCCGAAGATCTCTTTGTAACAAAAGTCCGGTCAAGGCGGAAAGTGTCGTCCGAAGATCTCTTTGTAACAAAAGTCCAGTCAAGGCGGAAAGTGTCGTCCGAAGATCTCTTTGTAACAAAAGTCCAGTCAAGGCGGAAAGTGTCGTCCGGAGATCTCTTTGTAACAAAAGTCCTGTCAAGGCGGAAAGTGTCGTCCGTGGACTGCTAAGGCTCATCGTCGTCGACACTTAACGCTATCGCATTTGAACCGGTTTTCACAGAACGTGGGTCACTCTTTAATTGATGATTGGACAACTGAGAATATAACTTTTCAGAATTGTTTTTTTATAATTTTAGAAATGTTATAACCAATAAAAATATATATTAAGTTTTAGTCTCAATAATTATAATTTTAATAATTAATTAAAATTGATATATTAAACATTTCATGTAACTTAATTTAAACGCATGCGTGTTAAAACGTGTATGAGTGTTAAGATACATATACATGAATAGTTGTAAAAAAGTAGGTAAGGTTATATATATACATGTAGTATGGGCGTAAACGTATATATAAATGTTTAGTTGTAAACGAGTAGATAACGTTATATACAAATGTGTATATACTCTGTCCATATAAACACATATTGTGTAGCAAAACATATTTAACTGTCATTGGTTAAACCTATCACGTAGAAAGTTAACAGTACGTGAGAAATATCACCAATGTTTATACTCTGGTTGTAAGTTGTTGTCTGAACCAAATTGAAGCACGCTGTATCGAACATGTTTTAAATTGATCATGCAAGTATATTATACGAATACAAATAATACGAACTGAGAGTTTGAAATTACTTCAAAATTATCGAAAAACGCTTATTAAAAAAGTGCTTGCTGTATACACCTAATTATTTTAAAAAAGAAGCGCGAATATAATAGTATGATGTGGCACTTTGATAAGGTAACACTTTTTTTCACAGCACATCAGTTATTTTGTGTTTTTGCATTGTTTTACTCTTAAGCATATTCAGAATTGTCGTTTAATGTTGTTTTGCATTTTTACAACTTGTTTGCGACATCCACGTAGTATTGTAAATGAATCTACTATTTTTGAAATTTGTAAGAGGATACAGACATACTGCTGTTGTTGTTGTTTTGTTGCTGTAATTTTTTAAGGATATAAAAAAATGCATGCTGTTGTTTGTTTTATAATATTTCTGTAACAGTAAATATTCAAAATGCTACCATAAGAAACTAAAAATGTTTAAATTTTGTATACTCTAAATTTAAATATAATTAGGCTTAAATATAAATAAATTGTTTACTTATACGAAAAACTCAAATTAACTACCCTTCAATTACATTGATACTAATGCAACACAATAATTAATTTAAATCAAAAGCAAAAAGTAAAATGAGCACTATAAAATATAACAGATACATGCCTAAATTATTATTACACAGTTGGTACAACTATTTTATCTCTATAAATAGGGTGATACTTTACATGCGGCGTAGCCATAATGTAACATTTATTGTTAGAAACTTATGTTATGTATTAAAAACATCAAGCGCTCTAAAAATGCGCACTAATATACCATTGTAATAAAATGCACTATAATATATGATAAAGTTTATCAAGAACAACGATGTTAAAAAACCTGATGTTGTATGTTTATAATATGTCTGTAACAGCAAATATTCAAAGTACTTTCATATTTTTTATATTAATTAAATTTAATTTGAAATCTAGATTTAATTATAAATAAATTGTTTTCTTATACGAACATTCAAATTAACTACCTTTCTTTTACATGATTATTAGTGCAACAATATATGTAATTTACGTTATGTAAATTAAAACATTGCATAGCGTTAAATGAGGCTTATAAAACATAAAATTTACATGCCTTAATTATAAACTATCAAGAAAACTCTAACTACCTATACATTTTTTTCTTGGAATAAAACAATTAGAGCAAACAATGTTACAAAAATCCCTACCAAGAAAATTGTGTGAAAATAGGTAAAGATAGGCATGCATTTTAGCAGAACACGTTATGATCTCTTTGTCCACTTTTGTTTTTCGCATTTTGTCATGGACAAAGGGATACTTAAAACGTGTATGAATAGTAGTTTTCTATTGTTGTTCTATTTGTCACATTTATCGTGTTTATTTTGTGTATTAACGTTCCTTTTCTACGTTATCACTTTGTTTTTTTTTTGTTTTTTACTTTTTGATACAAATCTTTTCTACATCCATCTCATATTAATATTGAACTACCTCAAATAATTTGCAAACATTTCATGTGTAATTTTAAACATGACATTTTGCACTAGTAAATAATGTTTTTACACAATAAGACGATCTACGTTTTAACGACCACAATACAAAATGATTTCTTTCTATCTCAATATAAAAACGCAATATGCGTTCACACAACAATTGTTTTGCCATAAAAACTATGCACACTATATAAACAATCATCGATGGAATCCTTAATATCAACAGTTAATGTTCGCGGTTTAAGCAATAAAAACAAAAGATTACACATTTTTGAATGGCTTAAAGGTTTAAATCACTCAATATACATGCTACAGGAGACCCACTTATCGAAAGATAATTTTGAAAAATGGAAACATGATTGGCCCGGGAAATTCGTTTATAGTGGAAATAAAACAAACAGCGAAGGGGTTGGGTTTTTTTATTTATCCTAAAAGCAATATAGAAATTAATCAAAGCACAGAAATTATAGTGGGTCGATTACTTTCTGCCGATATTAAAATTCAAAATAAAATTATCACATTAATTAACGTTTACGGACCAAATTCTGACGACATAACACTTTTTAATACACTACAAAATTACCTACTCATGCATAATGAAAAATCATACATCGTAGGTGGAGACTTTAATACTGTCTTGAACACAAATAAAGATAAGAAGAATGGAAGTAATAAAACACACCCCAAATGCAGAAATATTCTTCTAAATATAATATCGACATGTGAACTAACAGATATTTGGAGAACTAAACACCCAGAAAAATTACAATATACCTGGCATTCAAATACAAAACCACCAATACATTGTAGACTTGATTATTTCCTGATATCTGAAAACGTATGTAACTTAATCAATATATGTAGCATAAAACCTGGATATAAAACCGACCATTCTCTAGTATATTTATCAATCAACGAATCTCTTTTAGGAAAAGGCCCAGGTTATTTCAAATTAAACAACTCTATTTTATTAGATATTGAATATCAAGAAAAAATTAACATAAGTATAAACGATGTGGTAAATGCTAACCCAGACTCCAATCCAAATACAATTTGGGAAATTATAAAAGGTACTGTACGAAATGAAACTATTAAATATACGTCCTACAAAAAGAAACAAACCCAAATAGAAGAAAACACATTGGAAGAGGAGATTCGCCTGATCGAAAAACAAATGGTTTGCAATAATAATAATAACAATAATAATAATAATAACAATAATAATAATAATAATAATAATAATAATAATAATAATAATAATAATAATAATAATAATAATAATAACAATAACGACGAGCTTTCAGAATTAATCAAACAAAAACAACTGAAACTAGAACAAATTTATGAAACAAAAATAAATGGTTCAATACTTAGAGCTAAAGCTATCAAAATAGAAAACAATGAACATACTACAGCCTATTTTGCAAACCTAGAGAAGGGAAATGCCGAAAGAAAAGCAATTAATACACTTCTCGAAAATGGTAAATCACTTAAAACAAAAGATGAAATCATGGCAGCCGAAGTAAGATACTATAAAAACCTATTTAAAAATGATTTACCAGAAGAAAAAGATGAAAACAACATTTTTTTCAGCACTGAAATTAAAACATTAACCAACGAAAGCAAACAATTGTGTAAAGGAAAACTTAACAAATATGAATGCGGAATTGCACTGTTAGAAATGAGTAACAACAAAAGCCCAGGTTCAGATGGCCTAACAGTCGAGTTTTATAAAATGTTTTGGAACACGCTGAAGCCCTATTTTATAAATTCAATAAATTATTCGTTTGGTAAAGGCGAACTTACTGAGTTGCAAAAACAAAGTATTATCACACTTCTACCTAAACCAGGATAAAATTTAGATTATCTCGCAAACTGGAGACCTATAAGTTAATCAAATACTGACTATAAAATTGCTACAAAAACCATCGCGAACCGAATTAAAAAATGCCTACCTGAAATTATATCCTTTGACCAAACCGGATTTATGAAAAATCGATACATTGGAGAAAATGTCCGTTTGATATTTGATGTAATAGAACACTTAAATGTAAAACAAAAACCTGGACTGTTATTTTTTGCAGATTTTGAAAAAGCTTTTGATAGCTTTAACCATTCATTTATACTAAAATGTCTTAAGAAATTGAATTTTGGGTCAAGCCTGATTAAATGGGTGGAAGTATTTTACACAAACATAAAAAGTCTAATCATAACAATGGGCATCTTTCAGATAGTTTTGAAATAAAAAAAGGAGTCAGACAAGGCTGTCCATTATCATTCACATTATTTATTATATGCTTGCAACTATTGTCAAACTATATTGAGCAAAATAGCAAAATTAAAGGCATAAATGTATTGGGAAAAGAAATAAAACAAATCTTCTTCGCCGATGACGCAACTTTTTTCATCAATGGATGCGAGCAATCATTTAGAGCATTGGTGGAAACCCTAAATGAATTCAAAAAGATATCAGGCCTTAACCTTAATACCGCGAAATCAACAATATTACGAATTGGATCCTTGAACAAAACCAACATCAAGTTCTGCAATGAAAGACCTTTTATTTGGACATCTCAAGAAGCAAAAACTTTAGGAATTACTTTTTGTAACCAAAGTGAGTTGAATGTACAAAATAATCTAATCCCAAAGCTAAATGAGTTTAACACATGTTTAAAACAATGGCAACACAGGAAACTTACCTTAATGGGCAAAATTACTGTCATTAAAACTTTTGCGTTGCCAAAATTAATCTGCCCATTTTCAGTTTTACCGAATCCATCGAGCTCAATACTGAATAGTATAACAAACAGTATATTTAACTTTATATGGGACAACAAGCCGGACAAAATTAAACGAAAACCTTTATATAAAAAGTATGAAAGTGGTGGTTTAAACCTTACAAACGTTAATAAATTATTAACTTCAATAAAAAAGTAGCTGGATAAAAAGATATTTAGACTCAGAAAACTGTGGTAAATGGAAACTTTTATGGGACTTGATATTAAATAAATATGGAAACGAACTAATTTTTGAAAGCGAACTTAGTGAAAAAAACTATAACAGAAATAAGCGGAGGTAACACTTTTTTTCCACGACGTCATTACATCGTGGTCTGCAGCAAATACAATATACAAGTCACGACATTCACAAAAACGCATCAAAAAGGAAATAATATGGAATAACAAGTCAATAACAGCAAACGGAAAAACATTATTTTATCGCGATTGGTATGACAGAGGGATAAAATACATATACCAACTTTTTGACTTTAGAAATAAAACCATGTATAATTTTGAAAACATTAAATACCTCTACGACATCAATAACAATGACTTTATGAAAATCAATACCCTAATCACATCAATCCCAACAGAATATAAAACTGAAGAAAGCATTCATGACCTCGATATCATTCAACCAGACGAAACGTTGTCAAAAGCAATAATCAAAACAAAATACCCTAATAAATTCATATACAATATTCAGTTACAAAACGAGGACAATGACATTCTTGAAAACAAATGGAACACTTATTTTACCGATATAGACTCAACAACTTGGAAAAAAATCCATATTGTTCCCCACATTTCAACCATCGACATGTCTTTACGCAGCTTTCAATATGAATTTATCATGCGAATCGTCCCCACAAACACATATCTTTTTAAATGCAAACTTAGCAACAGCACATTATGTGATTTCTGTCAATCACATATTGACACAATAGACCACTTATTTTGGGAGTGCCAACACATTCAAATAATATGGAAAAAGATGGAAACGTTTCTTGCCAGTAAAAACATCTTAATTGAAATAAATAAAACTCATGCTTTCTTTGGATGTACTGAGAAAAAACTACACTCTGATGTATTTAACTTTATTGTGATACTATTAAAATCTTTTATATTTAAAATGAAATACAAAAAATGCATACCAACCTTTCCTCACTTTATTGAATACATAAATACGAGAATAAACATTGAATCTGAGATTGCCCTTGTAAAAAATAAATATGAACAACACCAAAAAAAATGGATTCAATTTAGGTGATTCATACATTCTACAAACCACAAATAATGCTACCCAGACAAATTTTATGGCAAAACAATTTAATTAAAAAAAAATCCTTCTAAAAACAAAAACAAATACTTACAACAATTCCATTGAAACAAGTCTTGTTGTAAAATATTTTCTTTACTTTTTCTAGATACAAAACCTCTATGTTTAGTGAATATAAATTATTAGTTTTATGTTTTTGCTATAAATCACAAAGCTCTTTATATAACATTGGCAATGTAAACAATTTTTAAAATATAATCACGCATACGCTAAATATTTGATATGTTATAGTTCAAAATGTACATTATTATCATACACTTTCTTATGTTTTTCCGTATTCTAGTAATTATGGATGTAAACTACAATGTAATGAAATGTGAAAAATAAATGAGAAAAAAAAACAATAAATGCAATATACAGTACCGAACAACACGATTGAAATCGTTCAGAAATAGAACAATTACATGCGTTACGAGAATCTGTGGGTTACGCTCTGTGAAAATGGGTTTTAATGCATGCATAAAGTGTCGTCGCAGTCTACACAGGCTAATCAAGAACGACATTTTCCGCCTCTGACAGTTTTCGTTTAAAGAAAGTATCTTCTTATCGAAAATCTATTATAAGCCACAATTGTCGACCCCGATAAGCCTGTGCAAGCTGAACTGGCTAATCTGGGACGGCATTTTACCCACATGCATTAGTCCCAGTTTTTTTAGAAAAATACTAATTTAATTCACCATCCACTGCTAGTTGGCTATATGTGTCACATTTACATAGAAAAAGTTGTAGGTTTAACACCTAAAATACAATAAAATATAGAAAAACATCATCGTGCGAGTATTTTTTGTTGCAAGTACGAATAAATCAGCTGTTAAATCATGTATGATTTTAGATACGTGCGTGTGCGTTTAAGTATCCGTTGTAATGAAACTTTTGAACATTACAATGTTTATTACTTCATAACGACGCTTTTTATGTATGTTGTGGTTCGTTTTGTATCGTACTTTGATAGTAAATTTGTATGTGGATTCTATCATGGCTTTACATGTTTTGTATTAATGATCGGGTGTTCACAATATTTTCGATGTATCGATTTGTCGCACCTTAAAATAATTGGCCATTTTTGTCAATTGTGAAAAATAGTCGTTTTGGTGTAAAACACCGGTTTCTTTCCGCTGAAACTATTTTCTGCCTACAAACAGTTTTCATTATGTACAGTTTTGCTTTTATAATTGACAATGATGTTTGAATATTGGATTTTGTTGTTAAGGACGATTATGTAATTTTCCCTGCTGGCACCCTTATGGACTCTTGCTGTGATCCTTTAAGACAATCTTACTATGATCCGTACGAGCTTTTTTATGGGAGTCACATTGACTCTCATGCATGGATCTTTAGGGCATTTCTTGTTGGGTCACATCCTCTTGCAGGGATCTATATGACCTTTCTTGTTGGGTCACATCCTCTACCAGGGATCTATATGGTCGTTCTTGTTGGGTCACATATGTTCTTTATTGCTGAGATACTTGTGGACGTTCTTTCTCAGCTCATAATGAGCCTTATTGTTAAGACCCATAAATATCAATTTGTGAACCCCATAAAGTCACGTGATCCTGCACTTTCTTACTGTTTCCTCGTGGACTTTCTTGCTGTGATCTTGTTTTAGAATGTATAAATTAACTTATATATAACGGGTAAGCGATATTTACTTTTAGTAACTGAAAAAGTCCAACACAATGAAAACTTAAAATTGTCTGGTATTCAGTTAAAATGATGATAGCATTTGATATATGCAAAAAAAAGTAACTGACAATGATATGTAAGTTAAAAAAATCCACAGTGAGAAGTTTAAATTCGTGAGCATACATGAGAGGCCACTTGGTAAAGTGCTTGACTATTCATGTTTGCCACTTTGCAACATGGTGTGCACGGTAGCTTTAGGAAAAAATATTCCGATACACTTTAAACATAATTCAAAGGGCATCGGAATATTATTTTTGCTTTTTATGTGTCGTATTTTAAAACAACACTCAACGCTGTATATGCTTGACCTATATACATATGAAGTATATATACTACAGTAAATAAAATAAAAGTCCGTGTATCATTACATTGAAGAATACAGAAATTTTAAGATCGTTAAGATTGTATTCTTGAAATTCGTTTCGATTTGCGACACAAATGATCAACATAAAACCTTCATTTTATCAGTAGACGTGTGTGTTGTTAGCAAACATGTATTTTCGCTTATGTGCACGAACAATAAATGTATAAATCATTTAATGATTTAAACTGCATATTGCAGTGGCCTACAATTATACAGATGTTTGCTATGTACATGGCGATTAAGAAACATCCTTAAAGTCGATAGTTCATATTTCAAGCCAAACTTGTTCACCTATAGGATTGCATACTTGGACATATGATAGTTGTTTTCATCGAAGTAAGCATTATATAAAAAAGCACCACATATTGAACATCTGATATATAAGATTATTTCATAATTATATTACTGTTGCGTTTTCACAAAAAGTCAAACGTTTTGTTCAGGGTTTGATATACAGTTCAGAATACGATATCATTTCATGTTTATGTGTTTTGTAAATATAGTATTCAAGTGTTTCAATATTTCCAAAATAAGTTACCTCTTAAAGTAGTGTTATGTCAGTTTTCATTAACTTTCATATTCAATCCAATCAATCTTCCTTTGTTCCGACTTTGTGTGCTGATCAACACAGGATTGGCTCAAATGTTGTTCAAATTGAAAGGTTTCTTACTATCGAAATGGTTCGCATTTCAACAACATAGCAATTCCTGTATACATGGATGCCTGAAGAAATTTAATTGCTTACTCAATTGCGATATATCGTGTTGTATCAAAGACTTTCCGGTAACCCAAAACGTGTTTCTGGCCGTCTGAATCTTTAGCCCCTCATTTGAGACAAGCGAACGGTATTTCATTGCGTTTATGTGGAACATGTCTTGAAAGCAAAAAATCGACTTTGAACTATAGTGGCAAGGAGCCCGACTAATTTATCATTGGATGGTATGATAAAATGTCGAAAGAAGCATAATTGCTCACAAAAACAACTATGATTAGATAAATAATATGTTTCCCTTGGTATTTTTAAATGGTACGTTTGGTATCTTTCTTTCTTTTTACGGATATGAGACGTGAATGCATACATGGTAACTAAAATGATATTTGATACGACAGCGCCAATGTTTGAAAACATCGCATGACAGATCTAGTGCCGCATATTCTTATAATTTCTTTAGCAAAAAATTCGTTCTTTACCACATCATTTTTCCATATTACCTGTCCACATTACTTAAAATAGTGTAACCTCGCTGCCCCAAGCTTGTTCTGCTGATGCAAGGATTTCTTTCTTTCGCCGCGCGCATTAATGATATTGCTCGTTATATTGTCGGAATACGCAACCCCGATTTGTCGCAATAACATTAAAGCATGTCCCACCGAACGTGATGATTTAAATGCTTAAGCATTTTTCGAGGTTTTATTTGTGTTAAATATCCGATAAAATAAAAGATGACAAATCGTGATGTCACGACTTCATTCGTTGTGATCGTAAAGATCTATGAACGTTTGATACGTGAATGGCCAAACGATACACGTGGAGTAATTTAATGACGATAATTTATTTTCGTCTTTAATAGTTTTACAGATGAATATTTGTCTGCTTTAGTGATCGTATATCAACGTTATGTAGGCAAAAAAAAATATCGCAAAATGTCATTGATGAAGAGATCGATGGCTTAGAATTTAAAACTTATGGAAGCGTATATGGTACACCCTTATGCTGTGATGATGTCAACATTCTATGACGTCATGATATGAACAAGATGTCATGGCGTAATAAATTACTCATCGTGTCGACTAAAACTATGATGGCAAGTCATTTTTACAAGAGCATGACGCCAAAAACCATGTTGATTTGTCGACTTAGATCATGTCGATCAAATATTTTTTCGGGAAAACCGGAAACATTTACGTCAAAACTTTAACTTAATGTCTTTATAGCGAGTAAAATTAAGGGGGGAAAAACCTACAAAACTATGACGACATAACATGTTATTTCACATTAAGTCGATATAAACTAATTCGTCATAACCATATTATTGGCGTGTACCATATAATATGACGACATGAAATGAAAAAGGTGTCATGGCGTAAAAAATAACTCATCGTGTCGACTAAAACTATGATGGCAAGTAATTTTCACGAGAGCATGACGCCAAAAATTAGGTTGATGTGTCGACTAAGATCATGTCGACCAAATATTTTTTCGGGAAAAGCCGGAAACTTTTACGTCGAGACTTTAACTTAATGTCGTTATGGCGAGTAAATTAAGTGGGAAAAAGCTACAAACCTATGTCGAACTACCTTCTTATTTCACAGTAAGACGATATAAATTAATCCGGCATGATCATATTATTGAGGTGTATCATATACGCTTCCGTAAAAAGTAGAATTTTTAAATTAAATAAACAATATGTACCAATCCACAAATGGATTATCACTTAATATGTCAACATCTGTCGGCGGAATGCAGTCATCAAATGATACGTAGTTTACATTAAAGATCCCTCAACATTTCTCTTTATATTAAGCGAGAGTTACCTCTCTTTTGCGAAGAAGTCACGAGAAGGAGAATGGGTTTGCATATTATTGCTTAATAGAAATATTAATATACAATACGTTTAAATATTATCAACCACTCAAATGAGGATTTTTATGTACCCAATTGAGATAAGAAAAGCCTCAGAGCATTACCATTAAAAATTTTTTTATATAGTTACAGCATCCACATGATTCGGAAATTATACGTCAGCGAAATAAAATCAATATAAGTGTTTTGTGAGTATTCAGAGCCAAACAATCCTTCACTATAACCACGAAAAACAATCTAAAAAAGTAAGAATCGGAAAATGCGATTTACAGCATGTTTGATATATCATAAAGAACCTTCGTTTAATTTTCGATGAAGGTGGATAATTATGACATAATCTTTGATATTTCTGCTTGAAAGGAACGGATTTTGGGGCCATTGGAAACTGATTGTTGAATTAAAACGTGAGAGACCTGATTAATACTAATTGATGTTGATATCGGCACAAATGACACAGATAAACGTATCATTGTGGACACTGAATGCATTAAACACGTACAGAACTGAATGTTTTTTATACATATGCAAATTGTTTTTGTTTGCTTCCGCCTCATGGAATTTAAAAAAAGAGATGGTGACATTGTGTCGAGGAATATGCAAGTAGATATATGCTTTGATGTCATATTAATGTGCATCGCAAAGCACGCACTTATTATGAAAGTTGGCCATTATAACAAAAAGACGCTCTGTGCATGTTCATTGATATCATTTAATTTTGAATCTAGAAAACGTAAAATGGTAAACGTGACTGTTCAACGGAAAACACGCAGGCTTAAATGTGAAGTGATGTCTCTGTGCACAAGTGGGACATTCAAACTGACTGTGCGCTAGAATACAGGCAACATGCATCGCAAGAAGCTGGAGGGTCTTGGGCTGGATATACAGGCTGAGGAAATTGAGTCGCGAGGTAAAGTCATCATCATCATCATCATCATCATCATCATCATCATCATCATCATCATCAGCATCATCATCATCATCATCATTCAGCATCATCATCATCAGCAGCATCACCATCATCATCATCATGATCATGATCATCACCACCACCACCACCACCACCATCATCATCATCATCATCGACATCATCTTCATCATTATTATTAACAACATACTCTTCTTCATTATTAACAACATACTCTTCATCATTATTAATAATATTCTCTGTACCATAGTCAGGTCTTTTCCACATGAATAATGCCAGTAGTACACAGGTCACATTAATAAAGCCTATTGGAGCAAGGTCAAGGTCACGATTCAAGGTCGAACATCATATAAGCCTTAACACTTTGTCCGCTATATAATTTAGCTCATCACGGATTGAATTCTAAATAACTTAAATAATTAAAATGATTGGCCAGAGGGTCGCTTTCAGGCCACGCGACCCTTAATCAAACGTCAAAGTCTTATTTCAAAGTGCAAATGTTCAAGTGAGGAATTCGAGCAAACCACATTGTCTGAGTATCAACTCGTTCATCATTGTTTGGTCTTTAGTTCGGAGGAATATTAACGCATAATACATTTTGGTCCAATGTTAATGTTAACATTTTATGTCAAATGTGTTGTATGCGAAATCAACAACACTTTATGCATTATGGATCGATTTCAAAAAGATTTGACGCAAGAGTTAAAGTGCGACACGAAAAAATCAGGTACATATACCAAAGACAAAGATCACAGATAAAGGTCAAATAAAAAAAAAACAACCGCTAATAGTTTGCAAAAGAAAATGATTTTGTCTAGCTTTATTCCATGTTCAAATATGGACAATATTTAATGTCAATAGTACGCAGGGTATGTTTAGGGTAATGGACAAAAATTAATGTCAATACTTTACCCAAACCATTTTTGCCCAGAAAGAATGTTTTTGTTAAATAACAATATTCAGAATATACACTAAATGAAAAAATCTTCAAATTTGCACATTCATTAACTCACAACCTGCCATGTATTGTATTTGCTCATGTTACGACTTGCAAATCAAAGCATCGATAATTATAAAATAGAGGGCGTAATATCGCTCAAAGTGGAAAAGGGAAACGACAAGTTTCGAACGCAACATTGTTTGTAAAGAACCACAATATAATGTGGAGAAGACATTATGTTAAGTATAAGCCCTTGAGTTCAAACATTATTTACATGTAAATACAATTGCAGTTCTGATTTCCCAACCATATATAAAGATGTGTAATGTGACGTAGTAGTCACACCTTTTAACCTTTGGTAAGTCCTGCATTCAAGAAGAACAACACATATAACATCAGTAGTACAAAGGGGTTAAAAGTTTATCTAAATAACTAACCTGTACTTTGCCTTTATGCACATGTGAACTGTACCATCTGATAAATATTAATCATAATAGTTCGCGCTGTAAGGAAAGTGCCTGTTTTTTGTCAGGGTTAGGCGGCAGATGGGCTTGTTTTTCCTATTAACTTAATTGATGTCAATTGGATCCAACCGTGCATTATCATACAAAGTATTTTTTTACAGACGTTCCTATGGACCTGTGTTTGATTTATAAATGGCCTCTCCATGTTTATTCTGCAACATTATAATATGTATATTGATTTTTGTTATAACAATAATTGGTGTTATCTTATCTCGACAATAGTCTGTCGTTCCAATATATAAGGCAGGTTAGATTCTGTGAAAAACTTCTCGGCCCAGATTTTGACCATTTATTTTTATTGGAACATTTATGTTAACGGCTTCACTCGTGAATACGAAAACATGTAAGGCAGAACATTATAAGTTACTGAAAAATAAACAATTTAAACAAATTGAAGTTGCATTATTCAATACGTTGTGGTTTTGTACACGTTTTTGTTAAAGTTAAGATAATGTACAAGTTACACAAAAGTTCACCCACACCTAAAGCGATAAAAAATGTTGATTCAAGAGGCGTTATGTGAACAATAAAGCAAAGATGCACTGTACGATCCTATATGGCAAATATCACAGCTATTTACTTTGCTGTGTAAAGAAGATTTAAACAAAACAATCTGATTATTTAAGTCAAGATAAATGTTGACCTATGGGCAAGGTCAGCCTTGACTCTAGTGACATGACTGAACAATGATTGTTGATGACCACTACATGGTGATACATGGTCAGCCTTGACTCTAGTGACATGACTGAACAATGATTGTTGATGACCACTACATGGTGATACTTTCCAAATATCAAAGTTCTGTGACTGGCGGTTTCAGATAAGATTTTGTAAAGGTATTTAAAATATATATCAATATTAATCATTTTATCCCTAAGGCATGGTCAGTTATAACTCCAGGGGCATGGTTTGTTCAAATTTTGGACAGGACCTCTTTCTGATGTTACATACCAAATAGCAAAGGACTTTGAGTTTGACGAGAAGAAGATTTGCATACTTTATTTACTATAGCTGCACATATAAAACATCTGACTCCTGGAGCGTGGACAGTTTTCATCCCAGGGAATGATTTGTACAAACTCTGTCTACGACGTCTTTATGCAAGTACTTACCAAATAGCAATGCTCTGTGACTTTTAAGAGAAGACGATTTGTAAAGTAAACAACAATCAACTTCTTATAGGTTAACCTATCAATATACACACAATTATCAATAATTAATTATTAATTATCAGTGCGTTAAAGAGTTAAGCAAATTTAAGATCAAAAGATCGTTTTCTTAAAACTCCTTGCGATTTGCAACGAAAACAGATTATCATAAATCCTTCATTAAACATATTGTCAGTATACGTGTGATGGAAGGAAACATCGATTTTCGCTAATGTGCACGAACATAACATTTAGATATCATTTACTGATTAATTCTGCACATAACAGTGGTCGCTTTAAAAAAAAGATATGTGTTATGTACATTGCGAATATAAATCATCCTTTAAGTAGCTAGATCATCATTCAAGCTAAACATGTACAGCTTTCGGGAAACATACTGGAAATATTTTCAGCAATCAATTAGCTTTTTAAAACAATTGTCGATGAATTGATGGTTCATCTGATTTATTGCATTTCTGTCAAAATTATATTACGAATCTGTTATTACAATAATGAATACGTTTTGTTCAGGTTTTGATAAACAGTATACGGTTGCATTTTCGGTAATATGCAAATGTCTTACTAATGCATTTGCTCTTAATATAAGTAATCTTAAAATAAGTATGTACTTATTCCTGATAAATGTGTTGTCTTAAAGTACTGTAATGCCACCTTTATGCAATTTATATTGACTTCATCTTCAACCAAATGAATATTGTTTTGTTTTGACCTTTTGTGTTAATAAACAATGTTTTATCTCATGTGTTGTTCAAACTGAAAGGTTTCTTTTTGTCCTTCAGCCAAGAACTCAAAATTGAGGTGGGGTGTACCAGTAAGTGGGGGAAAAACTACACCTATATATCTGGGAAGATGCATGCCAGTAGCATATGAAAATGGTTGATAACAGTCTGGTACTGGCAGCTTTTGGTATTTTTTTCTCCTTTGAAGATGGTGCCTCAATCAGCTTTATTTTCATAAATTGTCTGGGAGAAAATTGAACCGAAGTGGGCCAATATACACTTTGACCCCCAAAACAATGCTACAAAACGTATTTTAACTGATCCTGGTAGGGTAGAAGGTCCATAAAAGCATATTAAAATTTAACGGCAATCGGACCTCCGGAAAGTTTGTTTTTTTCAAAATGGCCGCTAAGATGGCCGCCAAGACCTATTAATGATCATAACTATGCTATCACTAATCAAATTTGATTAATTTGGTGTCTATACCTAGGTATTAAGGGGGCAAAGAAAACATAATGATCATCAGAAATTGTTTAAGTTTAATTTAGTACTACACACAAATTCAACATGGCGTCGAAATGGCCGCCAAGATTGCCGCTTAAAACTATTCATGATCATAACTATGTAACTATCAATTTAAAGTTGATTAATTTGGTGTCTATACCCAGGTTTCAGGGGGCAAAGAACACATAAATATAATCAGACAAAGTGTAGTTAATTATGTTACACAGAAATTTTACATGGCGTCATAAATGGCCGCCAAGATGGCCGCACAGATGGTCGTCAAACCTATAAAATGATCATAACTATGTTACTATCCACTCAAATTTGACGATTTTGGTGTCTATACATAGGTTTCAGAGGGCAAGGTACACATTAAGATCATCAGACATTGTTAAAGTTTATTATATTACAAACAAATCCAACACAGCGTCCAAAATGGCCGCCAAGATGGCCGCCAGAACATATTTATGATTATAAAATATAACTATGTTACTATCCACTCAAATTTGATGAATTTGGTTAATATACCCATGTTTCAGAGAGCAAAAACACATTATATCACATTTATATCATCAGACAAAATGTAAGCTAATTATGTTACACAGAAATCCAACACGGCGTCCAAAATGGCCATCAACACAATTCGAAGGACCACAAGTCCATAACTTGTTACTCAAACGTTATGGTTGTTATGTAAAATGCCATAGTTTAGGAGACAAGAAACACTTAAATCGAATTGAGGAGTTGAATAATCATAAAATCCAATTTACGACATTTGGAAGAGAGAATGAACCAGCACATGACTTCATGATAGGAGCAGGTTTTACTAACTTCTGTAGACTTGATTTTTTACCGTTGCTGAAAATCATTGAAAATTTAATTACAGCCTGAATAAGCACGAGTTCTTTTAAAAGGTTCGTATTATACACTTTGCGATCCTTGACTATTTATTTACATAAAAGCGGAAGAAGGTGGTCTTATTGTCCCTTTTCGGAGTAATGCAGGATCAAGATGAGCAAATCTGTATCCTCGCCCACCAACGTTGTGGTGCTACGACGAGATCGTTATACTGTATTTAACAATTTGAACGTCTGCATCCCATGAAGACAGAACAACATAGCATCCCATTTAAGTCAGAGTTGTGCTGATCGGAGCAATCATGCCGGCCTTGTTTCTGTCACGAGACAAAAAGTCTTCCTTTTTTACATGAGCATTCTGTTTCTTTGCTGAAACGCACAATATGATTCACATTTCCGTTGCGTTTTGTCTTTGTTACAATCACCGTCTTCGTACCCATCGAACCCCACTGTTGCTTGTCCGTAATGCCTTTCACTGAATCTGCATAAGACTCGGCTATTGCGTTTATGAGTCGCCCTTCTCGATGGTTAACGATGCAGCAAAGTGTCACCATTATGCATCTTTTTCATGAATACAGTTCATCAAAGCCTCACATGATGTGTCTACAGCATACTCTCAAATTGCCTGAGCGATCTGCGGCTTATCTACTGTACAAAGTATGTTCTTGGCTTCAAAGAAGGCAGCAGGATGGGAGCTCAGCTCAGACAATACGACTGCAAGGGAAGGATCTCCATATTTTTACACCACCAGAAAACGCTGGAACAGAAGAGCAGGATTAAAAGCACTGTCAGAAGCGATCCTAACAGCCAAGCTATTCCAAAGAGATTTGGCTCTGTATTTTCTCGTGAATTTATAAGCAAAGACCGACTTTCCTATGATATCTCTTATGATCTTTTTCCCAACCGCCTCAATTGCATGAACATTCACATGTGACCCAGCCACTATCCCATCGACCTTGTTTCTGAGAGTAGGGTCAGCTGTGTATGGTGATCAGGTTGTAATCTATGTCTGAATTTTCTCTAGATCAGAATAATCCCATTTGATGCACGATTCAGTTAAGTCTTGTGTTGTGGACTTGTAGTATAGGTCAGGTCTGTGAAATTCTGCATCGCACTGCTGTGCTCGGATGTTGCAGATAGGGCCCAAGGGGTTTGCATTTCCCCAGTCATTCCACTGCCGCGAGTTAGACCACATGTGCTCTATAACAACATCATCAATGTTTGCTCAATAACAAGATCAAGTCCTAGCCCAGCCGAGCACTGATGGCTCCTACAAACAACGTGAAAACCAATACCGATTTTTTC
This sequence comes from Dreissena polymorpha, assembly GCF_020536995.1. Taxonomy (NCBI): domain Eukaryota; kingdom Metazoa; phylum Mollusca; class Bivalvia; order Myida; family Dreissenidae; genus Dreissena; species Dreissena polymorpha. Next base: position 38,137,779 of record NC_068362.1, on the reverse strand, counting down.
GATAAACGTCCGGGTGCGTTTCCTCTAGGTTGATTATTTGCTGCAGATATATGTAGTAATACGCAGATTGCAGGTAATGTATCCAGCAGCAGCAAAAATGGATAGCAAATTAGGCACTGTCTAATGCATCAACCAACACCCAGTACAACACCCTTGAATTGTTAATCATAAACTAATAATTCAGCCATACTATGCTTGACTTTGAGGTCTGGGCAATTTCATGTTTCTACTTCTCTGTAGCCCTCTCGAGTTTGATCAAAATCGCATAACATATCATCTGCTAGCTTCGTTTTGCCCCTCAAAAGGGAAGAGTAAAAATCCTTGGCATGATCCAGCAGCATCTGAATGTCTGGATCTTCCTAGGTCATTTCGGCTGAAAGCTGGCTGTGTATGCACTTTTCAACAAGAAGATGGTCCCGTGAAGCCCTCTGGACAGCTTTTCGTGTCACAATGTGCACAATTGCATTTCTCAATAGACAGCCTCAAGTATGTTTTTGAGAGCGGTTTCTTTCCCCCCCCCCCCCGCAAGTTCACGCGTTTATGAAACATCCCAAATTCTGAACAACATTTTCAACTTCTTTGTGGCGCATCAATGATGATTTCGGCAGCTTTCCAATACAAGGGATAGTCAAACGTTTCAATTGTGTGAAGGTTGTGGCAAGGTTGCAAACTAAGACTAATTTTGACATAATGCACGCTTTGTCCCATTGAACATATTAATCATAGGCAAAAATTGGACTGACAACAGCTCAGGGTACTGGCCTTGCTGATGTAGATAAGCATCATTCCCTGCCAATTCAGTGTTGCCTGAAGCTGAAAAATATCGATCCTCTGGTCAGAATCCAGAAATTGCGGCAAGTCCAAGCTAAGGCGTTTCACATAACAAGCATCACGTCAAAAGTAATGGACTTGCGGTCCTTTGTATTGTGTCATTGGACGCCATGTGAGATTTCTGTGTAACATAATAAACTTAAACTATGTCTGACAATCGAAATGTGTTCTTTACCCATCGAAAGATCGGTATAGACAACAAAATCATCTAATCTGAGCGGATAGTTACATAGTTATTATCATTAATAGGTTTTAGTTGCCATCTTGGCGGCCATTTTGGACGCCATGTTGGATTTGTGTGTAATATAGTAAACTTAAACAATGTCTGATAAACTTAATGTGTTCTTTGCCCCTTGAAACCTATGTATATCCACCAAAATAATCAAATTTGAGTGGATATTTACATAGTTATGATCATTAATAGGTTTTGGCGGCCATCATGTTGGCCATTTTAGACACCATGTATGATTTGGGTGTTCTATTGTTAACTTGAACAATGTATGATGATCTTTATGTGTTCTTTGCCCCTTTAAACGTAGGTATAGACACCAAACCCATTAACGTTGATCGGATAGTTACATAGTTATGATCATTAATAGGTTTTGGTGGATATATTGGCGGCCATTTTGGAAGCCATTTTAGATTTGGGTGTAATATAATAAACTTATACAATGTATGATGATCTTGATGTGTTCTTTGCCCCTCGAAGCCCATATATAGCCATGAAAATAATCAAATTGGAGTGGATATTTACACAGTTATGATCATTTATAGGTTTTGGCGGCCATCTTGGAAGCCATTTTCGACGCCATGTTAGATTTGTGAGTACTATTGTTACACTTAAACAATGTCTGATGATCTTTATGTGGTTTTTGCCCCTTCAAACTTAGGAATATACACCAAATTCATCAAATTTGATTGTATAGTTACATAGTTGTGATCATTAATAAGAATTTGCGGCCATCTTGGCGGCCATCTTGAAAAAAACACTTTCCGGGGTTCCGATTGTGGTAAACGTTTGATATGTTGAAAAGAATCTTCTATCCTACCAGGTTTAGTAAAAATACCTTTTGTAGCAATTTTTTTGGTGGTTGAAGTTTTTTTCATATATTGACCTTACTATTGTGGAGGATCGCTAGTTTTTAGGAACTTTTTTGCAATCTCATTAATATTCATAGATATGCAAATGTACTAATTTTGCATATTTAACTGCAGATCATACTAGGAAATAATCATAATCTTCATTTTTACACCAAACTTTTTTGTCTAGAACCAATTTTAAAGAAATATTTGAGAATTATACTAGCTAAACTAGCTATTTAGTCAAAGCTTGGCGGCTGCCATAGAAACAGCTCAAACAATAACTTATAGCTGCCCAACTGAGATTGTTATCACACATTTTGTTTCTTTATATTGAGTATACAATCAAGTAAGATAGGTGGTGTTTTGCCCCCCTGAGTGGTACGCCCCAACCCATCTGGCGGATAGACTATTTCCAAATGGGACGCCCGTCCACGACATAGAAATGCCTGTATAAACGGATGTCTTCAGAAATTGGATTGCTTACTAAATTGAGATATATCGTGTTGTATAAAATACTTGCTGGCACCTAATAAACATGTTTCCGGCCGTTAGGACCATTAGCTCCTGATTCGAGACATGTGAAAATCTGCTTACGAAATGCAGTCATCAATATCAAAGAATATTTCTCATTACAAGCGATATCTTTACTATGCGCCACATGTAAAGGAGAACGTTTTTGCATATTATTGTTAATTATCTATTATGTTTTGTTAATGTATTGATAATACAATTAACATCAGACCAACTGTTGCATATTTACCCTGGTTTCTCAAGGTTGTGTGTATGAAATGATACTCTTCCCTGCTTGTAGAAAAAAAACAGGATTCTAATAATTCGTATAACAAGCCTCTTCGACATAAATTTACTATAATTGTTGTGCTAGTATTCATCACTAAACATAACAGGATTTGTTTGACGAATTGTCAGGCGCATAAGCCAGGAAGTTAGGTCACAGAATTGACAGGACTTGTTTGACGTAGTACCAGGATCATAAGCTAGGAAATTATTTCGCAGAATTTACAGAACTTATTTTGCGAAGTGTCAGTAGCATTACCCAGGAGGGGGAATCAGAATTGACAGGACATATTTTAGTAGTTTCGGAAGCATGACCCAGGAGGGGGTCGCAAAATTGACAAGACTTAATTAACTTATTATCAGGAGCATAACCCAATGCCAACACTTGTTTGACGTAGTGTCAGAAGCATAACCCAGGAGGGGTCCTACAAAACGGCACTCATAAACCACGAAAAGTGTCACGGGAGCAACATAATTATAATCATAAAAAATAAACTTTTTACATTTTATTCAAACACGTAAATAGCGTATATTACATAAATAATAAATCCTCATTAACAGGTGATGCTATTTTTTCGAATAAAGAATAGGCCATTAATATGCCTCTCTCAGACAAACATCAGAATATAAACTGTATATGAAAATAATGAACATATGAACATATCACTATCAATCAGCTTTCCCAGAACGAGCCTCTATTGTTCATGTCCTTCCGATGTAACACATGTGTTTTCAACTAATTAGCCGATCTGATAGGCATTGCTAAATACCAAGTGTTTACAGACAGGATAACATTGACAATTAATTTATTTCGATTTCCAATTAAAACTAATGACTTGATAACGAACTGTATCTAAACGGTGCTTTATACTTGTATTAAGATAATTTTGATCCAATTGGGTCGGCAAGGTCAGAGCTAATTGAAGCTCAGATTGATTGAATGTCGCGGGAAATCTGGCCTTAATGCATTTGCGTAAATTTTTTGTTTAATATAAGCCTGAACAATCAGCATTATTGAACTTTTCGATTGTGAAAGATCTTTTCTTAACAAAAATCCAGTTGTGGCGAGCAGTGTAGTCCCTGAATGTGGCGAGCAGTGTAGTCCCTGAATGTGGCGAGCAGTGTAGTCCCTGAATGTGGCGAGCAGTGTAGTCCCTGAATGTGGCGAGCAGTGTAGTCCCTGAATGAGGCGAGCAGTGTAGTCCCTGAATGAGGCGAGCAGTGTAGTCCCTGAATGTGGCGAGCAGTGTAGTCCCTGAATGTGGCGAGCAGTGTAGTCCCTGAATGTGGCGAGCAGTGTAGTCCCTGAATGTGGCGAGCAGTGTAGTCCCTGAATGTGGCGAGCAGTGTAGTCCCTGAATGTGGCGAGCAGTGTAGTCCCTGAATGAGGCGAGCAGTGTAGTCCCTGAATGAGGCGAGCAGTGTAGTCCCTGAATGTGGCGAGCAGTGTAGTCCCTGAATGTGGCGAGCAGTGTAGTCCCTGAATGAGGCGAGCAGTGTAGTCCCTGAATGTGGCGAGCAGTGAAGTCCCTGAATGAGGCGAGCAGTGTAGTCCCTGAATGTGGCGAGCAGTGTAGTCCCTGAATGTGGCGAGCAGTGTAGTCCCTGAATGTGGCGAGCAGTGTAAGTCCCTGAATGAGGCGAGCAGTGTAGTCCCTGAATGTGGCGAGCAGTGTAGTCCCTGAATGTGGCGAGCAGTGTAGTCCCTGAATGTGGCGAGCAGTGTAGTCCCTGAATGTGGCGAGCAGTGTAGTCCCTGAATGAGGCGAGCAGTGTAGTCCCTGAATGAGGCGAGCAGTGTAGTCCCTGAATGTGGCGAGCAGTGTAGTCCCTGAATGTGGCGAGCAGTGTAGTCCTGAATGAGGCGAGCAGTGTAGTCCCTGAATGAGGCGAGCAGTGTAGTCCCTGAATGTGGCGAGCAGTGTAGTCCCTGAATGTGGCGAGCAGTGTAGTCCCTGAATGTGGCGAGCAGTGTAGTCCCTGAATGATGGCGAGCAGTGTAGTCCCTGAATGATGCGAGCAGTGTAGTCCCTGAATGTGGCGAGCAGTGTAGTCCCTGAATGTGGCGAGCAGTGTAGTCCCTGAATGAGGCGAGCAGTGTAGTCCCTGAATGAGGCGAGCAGTGTAGTCCCTGAATGTGGCGAGCAGTGTAGTCCCTGAATGGGCGAGCAGTGTAGTCCCTGAATGTGGCGAGCAGTGTAGTCCCTGAATGTGGCGAGCAGTGTAGTCCCTGAATGTGGCGAGCAGTGTAGTCCCTGAATGAGGCGAGCAGTGTAGTCCCTGAATGTGGCGAGCAGTGTAGTCCCTGAATGTGGCGAGCAGTGTAGTCCCTGAATGTGGCGAGCAGTGTAGTCCCTGAATGTGGCGAGCAGTGTAGTCCCTGAATGAGGCGAGCAGTGTAGTCCCTGAATGTGGCGAGCAGTGTAGTCCCTGAATGTGGCGAGCAGTGTAGTCCCTGAATGAGGCGAGCAGTGTAGTCCCTGAATGTGGCGAGCAGTGTAGTCCCTGAATAGCTTTCGCGGACTGCACAGGCTCATCTGCGTCGACATTTAACGCTTATGCATTAAAACCGGATTTCGCAGAACGAGGGTCAAATAAATATCAAAGCCGTTAATCTCTTTAATTAACGATTGGACCTTTGAGAATATAACTTTTCTGAATAGAGTACTTTTTTATTTTTATAAGAACTGTATAACCACTAAATGTTATATATAGTACCGTACAATACGATTGAAATCTTTCAAAAATAGAACAATAACATGCGTTACGAGAACCTGTGGGTAACGCTCTGTGAAAACGGCTTTCAATGCATTCGCATAAAGTGTCGACCCTGATTAGCCTGTGCGGACTGCACTAGCTAATCTGGAACGACATTTCACCCACATGCATAATTCCAAGTTATTTTTAGAACAAGACTCATTTAATTCACCATCCACTGCTAGTTTGTTAAAAGTGTCACATTTACATAGAATAATTGTATGTTTAACTTTAAAATACAATAAAAGATTGAAAAACATCATCTTGTTAGCATTTTTTGTTACAAGTACGAATAAATCAGCTGTTAAAGCATGTGTGTTTTTAGTTACGTGCGTGTGCGTTTTATTTAAACTGTTGAACATTACAATCGTTTATTACTTCGTTACGACGCTTTTATTTGTATGTTGTGGTTCGTTTTGTACCGTACTTTGGTAGTAAAATTTTATGTTGATTCGTTCATGGCTTTACATGTATTATTGATCGGTTATTCACAATATTTTCGACAGTATCGATTTGTCGCACCTTCAATTGATTGGCCATTTTGGTAAATTCTGATAAATAGTCGTTTTGGTGTAAAACGCCGGTTTCTTTCCGCTAAAACTATTTTCTGCCTGCAAACAGTTTTTATTCTGTACAGTTATGCTTCTATAACCGACACTGATGTTTTAAGATGAGATTTCGTTGTTAAGGGCAATTATGTAATTTTAGCCTTATTGACTTTCTTGATGTGGTCCTTAAAGACAATCTTAGTGTGATCCGTATGAGTTTTTTTATGGGATTCACATTGACTCTCGTGCAAGGATCTGTATGGCCTTTCTTGTTTGGTTACATCCTCTTGCAGGATCTGTATGGCCTTTCTTGTTCAGTCACATCTGTTCTTTTTTGCTGGGATACTTGTGGACGTTCTTGCGCAGCTCCTAATGAGCTTTATTTTTGAGATCCATAAACATCCATGTGTGAATCCCATAATGTCAAGTGATCCTTTCTTTCTGTTTCCTCATGGACTTTCTTGCCGTGATCTTGTTTTAGAATGTATTAAGTAACAGATATATAACGAGCAAACGAAACTAACTTTTAGTAACTGAAAATTCCAATCTTTGGAAAACTTAAACTTGTCTGGTATTCAGTTAAGAGGATGATAGATTTTGATATAAGCTACATAAAGTAACTGACAATGATATGTAAATTAAAAAATCCACGGTGAGAAGTTTATTGCGTGCGCATACATGAGCGGCCACTAGGTAAAGTGCTTGCGTATTCATGGTTGTCACTTTGCAACTATGGTTTGCACGTCAGCTTTTGGGAAACAAATATACCTATATAAATATGAAGAACATAAAACAATCGTGTATCATTACATTAAAGAATAAATAAACTCGTTTCGATTTGCGATTCAAATGATCAACATAAAACCTGTATTTATCAGTAGACGTGTGTGTCGTTAGCAGACATTGATTTTCGCTTATGAGCACGAACATTAAATGTAATACATCATTTAATGATTCATTCTGCACATTAACAGCGGTCGTTAAAAGTATACAGATGTTTGCTATGTACATGACGATTAAAGAAACATCCTTAAAGTAGCTATTTCATCATTCAAGCTATACTTTGATGGTTGTGGAAAAGCATACGTGTACATATGATAATTGTTTTCAGCGAAGTCAGCTTTGTTTAAAATTTAGCACTAAATTAATGGAACATTTGATTCATTAGATAAATCCATAATCTTAGTAAAGGTGTGCTATTAGAAAAGTATGACGTTTTGTTAAGGTTTTGATAGAAAGTATCCGGTTGTATTTCCTGTTTAATTTGCAAATGTCCTTCAAATATTGGACACTTTTCAAACTTTAATATTACTATTACTGTATGTACTATTACTAAAGTTAATATGTTTTACAAGTAAGTTATCTTAACACCATTATATACACCGTTTCTTATTAACGTGTTGTCTTGAAGCACTATCAAATCAGTTAACATCGACTTTCATATTCAACCCATGCAAGGTTGTTCTGGTTTGACTTTGTGTGTGGATAAACAAAGGTTTTTGCAAAATGTTGTTCAAATGGAAAGGTTTCTCGCTATCGAAATTCGACGCTCTTCTGCCACATAGAATTGCTTGTAAACATTGATGTCTTCAGAATATTTTTTGCTGACTCCTTACAAAATCGTCATTTAAAACACTGTGTTGTACCCCTTGCCGATGACAAATAAACATGTTACTCGCCGACGAAACCATTAGTCTGTGATTCGAGAAAAGCGAGCGTCTTTTCATATATCAGTCATTTACAAACGTATACATGTATGTTGAATATGTATATTTTTGTTGACACCTAAAATTCAATTTTCTGAGAAAGCGCATGTTTACTGCATGTGTGTAACGTGTCGTTTCAGATTAGCCTGTTTATTCTGCACAGGCTAATCATGAACAAAACTGTCCGCCTTTATGGCATTTTTTATGGCACAGGATAATCTTGGTTGACACTTAACGCACATGCATTAAACCCCTATTTACAGAACGAGGCTCATACATATTGAGTCGCGTCCTGAGAAAACTGGGCATAATGCATGTGCGTAAAGTGTCGTCCCAGATTAGCAATGGACGACACTTTCCGCCTAAATTTGAATTTTTTGCTAAGAAGAGACTTCATTTAAACGAAAAATGTCATAAAAGCGGACGTGTCGTCCCTGATTAGCCTGTGCGGACTGCACAGGCTAATAAGGGACGACACTTTACGCACATGCATTATGCCCAGTTTTCTCAGAACGCGACTCAATTATTATATGAACGTTTAATACATAAATTGCTATAAGCGTGCGTCTTAAGATGGCTGATACGACAGCGCCAGTGGTTGCACAAATATATATCAGTGATTGATATTTTGAGTATTAGTCGTGAATGTATATATTTGTTGCAACTTAACATTCAATTTGCAACGTGAAATTTGGCTTAAGATCTTTTAAACGACAGCGTCAGGTCGATTTTTTCTGTTAAAATCGCAAAACAGATCTAATTGCGGGGATTCTACTAATTTATTGCTAACACAACTCTTTCTTTTCCTATTTACGTATCCGTACTTTACCGCTCTTTCCTATGTTTGTTCTACATATGCACGGTCTTCTTTATTTCGCTATTCACGAGGCAAATGTCATTCGTTTTATTGCCGGATTACTCAAACAAGATTACTAGACGATGTGTTGCAATAACATGAATGCATTGCCCGTCGAACGTGATTTTTCAAGTGCTTAAGGATTTTTCGATGTTGTGTATGTGTTAAATACTGGATTGAAATAAGTATAACAAGACTATTGCCAAGCAATAAAAGTCCCCTACCGGCTCCACCATTGTCAGAAATTCCACCATTGTCAGAATATTTTTAGCTCATCTATTTTTTGAAAAAAAAAATGAGCTATTGTCATCACCTTGGCGTCGGCGTCGGCGTCTGCGTCGGCGTCGGCGTCCGGTTAAGTTTTGCGTTTAGGTCCACTTTTCTCAGAAAGTATCAATGCTATTGCATTCAAACTTGGTACACTTACTTACTATCATGAGGGGACTGGGCAGGCAAAGTTAGATAACTCTGGCGTGCATTTTGACTGAATTATGTGCCCTTTTTATACTTAGAAAATTGAAAAATTTGGTTAAGTTTTGCGTTTAGGTCCACTTTTTTCAGAAAGTATCAATGCTATTGCATTCAAACTTGGTACACTTACTTACTATCATGAGGGGACTGGGCAGGCAAAGTTAGATAACTCTGGCGTGCATTTTGACAGAATTATGTGCCCTTTTTATACTTAGAAAATTGAAAA